>NC_082734.1:23980198-24155198 GCF_030144855.1 Hypanus sabinus
AAATTGTAAGTGTGAAATCGGGATGAAAAGCTTGATAGGTTGTCAGCTGGGAAGGAATACCGAGGGGTTAGCATGGAAGGTGGTGTTGACATTTTCGAATAGCTGGGGAGGCACACCAGCCTGATGCCCACTGTTTATTTTCTCTCTCTCTCTCTAATGTTGTAGGAGAAAATCAGAATTGCAAATTCAAGGTGAGGATGTACAAAAATAAAACTGAAGGCAGAAAAGTGAGAGGGGAAGGCAGAAAACTAAATGACAGGGAACAGGGAACTTTCTCTCCTGACCACCCACTATCCCCAACTGCCTGGACTGACCAACATCTTTCTGTGGACGAACAGAAATGGCCCTGTCAGCCCTTGATTCAGGATGCACAAAAGATGCATTCATTTCAGGAGAACTGGAATATTTATTTAATTTTTATTAAGCTACAGTGCAGAATAGGCCCTTCCAGCCCTTCAAACTACATTACCCAGCAATCCCCTGATTTAATGGTTGCCCAATCATGGTACAATTTACAATGGCCAATTAACGTACCAATTGGTGTGTCTTTGGACTGTGGACCGGAGCACCAGGAAGAAATCCATGTGGTCACGGGGAAAATGTACGGGCAGAGGCAGGAATTGAACCTATGTTGCCAATACTGTAAAACATTGTGCCAACCACTATGCCACCCTAAAAGCAAGCATGTAAAGCTGAGGTTTTTTAAGGCATTGGTCATTGGAGTATTGTGAGCAGTTTCGGGACCCTTATCTAAGGAAGGATGAGGTGGCATTGGAGAGGGTCCAGAGTAGATTCACAGGAATAGATCTGAGAATGAAAGTGTTAATGCATGAGGAGCTTTTAATTGAGGGTTAACCTTTGATGGCTCTGCGTCTGTACTTGTTGGAGTTTAGAAGGATGGTGGTGGGGGGTGAGTTCTTTGAGACCTATTGAATATTAAAACCTAGATAGAGTGGATGTGAGGAGGATGTTTCCTATCGTGGAGGAGTCTAAGACCAGAGGGCACAGCTTGAGATGAGGAGAGTGATCAGTGTTTGGAATTCAGTGCCCCATACGGCCGTGGCAGCCAAGTCATTGGGTATACTTAAAGCGGAGTTTGATAGGTTCTTGATAAGTAAGAGGGTCAAGATTATGGGGAGAAGGCAGGAGAATGGGATTGAGAGGAGTAATAGATCAGCCATGATGGAATAGTGGAGAAGACTCAATGGGCTGAATGGCCTGATTCTGCTCGTGTATTTTTACAGGCCTTTAGCAAGTGTTTAACAGTTCAGCATGTTTCCCTGTCACAATTCATGCAGCATTACACCTCTTCCCTCACTGATGTAACAAGGGGTTCTGGCTACAATCAACCAGTTTGAATGAGCGCTGAAATAGCTAGTGACTGAATGATGATGCATTAGGGTCAAGACTGTCGTTTTACCTCTGCTTTACCTTGAAGTTTTAGCTGTTATGTTTGTCATTTGCTTATGGTTTATATAATCACCCATTTGTAAACTCTGAGTAACATTTGTTTCTATTCTCCTGTCGTTTCTTTGCAAAGTTCATGTGTGACTCAGTTGGTACCCATTCACTAGTTTAGAGCATATTGTTCAAAGTTCAAAGTGCAGTACTGTGCAAAGGTCTTGGGCACATGTAATAGAAACCTGTAAAGTGAAGGTAGCTTTGAAAATAATGAAATGAAAAGTTTGTAAATATCAAAAAAATTACTACAAAGAGCAGTAAAGAGAAAAAACTAAATCAAATTAATATTTGATTAGACCACGCTGTGCCTTTAAAACTGCGTCAATTCTCCTAGGACTGCTGTTTGGCTTTGTAAGAAAATCATCTGGTAGGTTTTTCCAAACATCTTGGAAAACTTGCCATGGGTTTTCTGAAGACTTCAGGTCTCTCACTTGCTCAGTGTCTCCAGGTAATCCCAGACAACCTTGATGATGGTGCGATCAGGGCTCTGTGGAAACCATGCTGTCTGAAACAATATGAAAAATCTAGGGAAACTAAGACTTTCGCACAGGGCTATAAATTTATTATCAAAATATGTATATGTCAGACAGTACTACTCTGAGATTCATTTCCTTGCAAGCATTCCCAGTGGAACAAAGAAATACAACAGGATCAATGAAAAACTACACACAAACACTGACAAACGACCAACGTGCAAAATAAGACGAACTGTCAAATAAATTTTATAGCAGGAAGGGAGAGTGTGTGTTCAAGCTCTTTTCTACATGATTGCAAGAGCCTGCTGAGAGTTGTGGAGATAGTTCAGCACATAACAGGAACCAGCCTCCTCTCTATGGACTCTGTCTATACCCCTCACTGCCTCAGTAAAGCAGCCAACGGAAGACCCCACCTGCCCCAGGTAGTCCCTCCTCAGTCCTAGGACAAAGACTGCATTCATTCAATCCATGCCCCTTTGTAAGACCTCAAACCTTGAGGTGCTGTTCCTCCAACCTGAGATTAGCCTCACGTCTTAGGAGCAGAGGAGGCCATGGACAGACATGTTAGAGTGGGATTGGGAAGGGAAATTGAAATGAGTGGCCACGAGGAAATCCTGCCTTTTGCAGTGGGACGAGCAAAGGTGCTTATCTTTTTTACAAGAAAACCCAATTAGACCAAAGAAAAAGTCAATTTTAGTGCAAAGTGAAAAAGTCAATTTTAGTGAAGTTTGAATGATTAGGGTTGTGCTGGCTGGTTCAAGAATGGAATGGTTGAAGGGGAGTGGTTTATGGTGTGTGACTAGTCCAGCTGTGGTCTGACCAATGCATTATACCGAGGGGTAGGGGGCACAATGACGAGCTGACAGACATCTTGCCCAGTGACTGTGAAGAACGGATTGGTGGTAAGAGCCCATCAATTACTCGTGACATCTTGATGTGTCAGTGTCAGCAGCAATTACTCAGGAAGATTCATGTTGCAACATTCAATTAGCTGCAGGTTTTAATATATGAGCAAATCCGTAACAGAACCTCATTGACTAGGTGATCTGTTCTCCAAAGCAAGGAAGAAATCCTTGCAATCTTCATAGAATTTCCAAGTGTTTTAAAGCAAGTGGTTCTGTTACAATAAAGGAACTTAAGGGGGAATACAGGAGGTGGAACTGGACTCTCTGACGGTGGTGTCTGAAAAGAGGATGCTGTCCGAGTTGCAAGCCATCTTGGACAATGTCTCCCATCCACTCCATAATGTACTGGTTCGGCACAGGAGTACATTCAGCCAGAGACTCATTCCACCGAGATGCAACACTGAGCGTCATAGGAAGTCATTCCTGCCTGTGGCCATCGAACTTTACAACTCCTCCCTCGGAGTGTCAGACACCCTGAGCCAATATCCTGGACTTACTTCCACTTGGCATGATTAACTTATTATTATTTATGGTTTAATATTGCCATATTTCTACACTGTTCTTGGTTGGTGCGGCTGTAACGAAACCCAATTTCCCTCGGGATCAATAAAGTATGTCTGCCTGTCTGTCTGAAACCCAACAGCCAATTTCTGTCCAGCAAACTCCCACATCTAGCTTACAAAAGAAAGCATTTATTGTTAATGTTATTTATTCTCAACAATGAACTGTGGCAAGTTCTCCAAGATGCTTGGAACAACCGTCCAGCTGATTTTCCTATAAAACTGCACAACGGTGTACCTAAGAGAACTGATGCAGTTTTAAAGGCAAAGGTTGGTCACGTCAAATATTGATTTGATTTAGTTTTCTTACTGTTTACTGCTCTCTTTATGGTATTTTTTTGATATTTAGAAACTCTTCATTTCATTATTTTTGAAAGTATCTTCGCTTTACAGAAATCTTTCTGCAGGTGCTGAAGACTTTTGCACAGGATTGTAAATATTTGCTCTCGACGCTGGGGTAATTCTTCAAGAAATGGCGCTACTGACAGAACACTACCCCCTGGGTGCTAAACTTGGAATTCAAGCCTAGATATTAGTGCTCCCGTTGTGTGCGAGTTTACCCAAGTTCTTTAAGATACAGGAGCTGAATTAGGCCATTCAGTCCATCGAGACTGCTCTGCCATTCAATCCTAGCTGACTTTTGCTTTACCCCTTCTTCTGCCTCCTCGCTGTAACCCTTAACCCACATACCAACCGAGAACCCATCAATCTCCACCCTACATACATCCAATGGCTTGTCTCCACAGTTCTCTGTGGCAACAAATTCCACAGATTCACCAGCTCCAGCTGAAGAAATTTCTCCTCAGCTCGGTTTTAAAGGGATGTCCCTTTATTCTGAAGCCGTTCAATCTAGTCCTGTTCATTCCTACCAATGGAAATATCCTCTCCACATCCACTCTATCCAGGATTTTTGGTATCTGGTAGGTTTAAATGATATTTCCACCCCTCCCCCTCCCTCAGTCTTCTAAACTCCATCAAGTACAAGCCCAAAGATAGGAAACACTCCTCGTGTGTTAATTGTGTGCTACACTACGTATGCTATGTTTAATTAAATGGTAGCCTGTATTAAATTTTTATAGTTCAGGAACATGAGAATCCTAGTTCAGCGAGCTAGAGTTTTTCCCTTTGGATCAGAGGAGACCTGATGGGGGTATAACAATGATAAGAGGCATAAATTGAATAAATAGCCAGTGATTAATATGAAGGGAGCATAATTTTAAGGTGTTTGAAGGAAAGTATAGGGGGATGTCAGAGATAGGTTTCTTTACACAGCGAGTGCGTGGAACGCCCTGCCCGGGGGTGCTAGAAGCAGATACATTAGGGACATTTAAGAGACTTTTAGATAGGCACATGGATGATAGTCAAATTGAGGGGTATGTAGGAGGGAAAGGTTAGGTTAATATTAGAGTTGGTGAAAGGGTGTTGTGCTGTAATCTTCTGTGTTCTGTGGACTGAACTGAGTGTTTACTGTCCACCACTGACTAACAGTGGCTACTGGCCAGTTTCAGAAAGGATTTCAGGGTATTTTGGATGGACTGGGTAAAAACCATAGAACATAGACAGTACAGCACAGGAACAGGCCCTTCAGCCCATAATGTTCTGCTGAACTAAATAAATTAGTAATTAAATGGCCAACTAATCACTCCTGCCTACACAAAGTCCACATCCTTCTATTTTCCTCACATCCATGTGCCTATCTAAAAGTCCCTCATGTTACTGCTTTTACCACCATCCAGCAGTGCGTTCCCAGACATCCACCATTCACTGCGTAAAAAAATCACCCCTCGCATCTCCTTTGAAATTACCCCCTCTCACCTTAAACGCATGCCCTCTGGAATTAGATATTTCAACTCTGGGGGAAAAAAAGTACTGCTTGCCTACTCTGTCTACGCCTCTCATAATCTTCTGGATATCTATCAGATCTCCTCGCAGCCTCCACCGCTCCGGAATAAACAACCCAAGTTTGTCCAGCCTATCACATGCCTTCTAATCCGGGCAACATTCCGGTAAACATCTTCCGCGCCCTCTCACCCTTCCGAGAATGGATAATCAGAACTCTATCCACCACCCCAGACTAACTGAAAAGCCAAGGGCCTTCGAACCCTCCCTATCGACCTGTGTAGCCAGTTTCATGGAGCTCTGAACCTTGACCCCGAGATCCCTCTGCTTATCGACTCTGGTAAGGCACTTGCCCTTAACAGTAAACTGTCTCTTTGCATTTGATCCACAAGGTGCAACACTTCACATTTGGCCGGGTTGTACTCCATCTGCCATTTCTCCACACATATCTGCAACTGATCTATATCTTGTTGTATTCTCCGCCAGTTTTCAACACCACCAATCTCCGTATCACCTGCAAACTTACTAATCCACACATCTACATTTTTAGCCATGTCAGTTATATATATCACAAACAGCAGAGGTCCCAATACAGATCGCTGCAGAACACCACCAGTCATAGAACTGCAGCTAGATTACGTCCCTTTGCCCTCTACTCTGTCTTCTAAGGGCAAGCCAGTTCTGAATCCAAATCGCCAATTTACCATGCATCTTAATCTTCCGGATGAGCCTCCCATGAAGGACTGCCTATTCCCTCCCTCCCCAAAGATAACAGTGAGCCAGGGGTGATTACATTCCTAGCTGTGACTCACAGTTAGCTACAGACAAAGGAACCAGGCATGGTGTATTGTTGTGTCTTTGAAGTTCGTCAGCTCCAACTTTGAACAGGTGATAGAGTCAGAGAGAATTGCTGTACAGAAAGAGGCCCTTTGGCCCATCCAGTCATGCCAAATTGCTACGCTGCCTCGTCCCATCAACCTGCATCTGGACCCAATGCCCCTTCCCATCCAAGTACTTATCCCACCTTCGGCAAACGAACCTTCCTGGATAGAAACCTCCAACTATTCTCTGCCTCTGGTGACATTTGGCGGATACTGTGCCCCAAGCAAATGTTGGGACTTACCCTGGTGTCCACACCCATCCCTATTTTCAGCATCAGAATGGGGGCTAAGTTGGGGGAGGCTCCAGAAGCGTCCATTGGGATTATCCTCATGCATTCCAGCTGACAGATTTACAAATCTTTCCCTCACCAGGTCAACCTGATCATAAGTACGACCATCACAGAGACATTCACTCCTGGCAGTAACTCTGCAACGACCCACCTTATTCTGGCTTCTTCCCGCTTCATTGGAAGTCCTGATGAAGGGTTCAGCCTAAAATGTCAACAGTTTATTCCTCTCCATAAATGCCGTTTTGCCCGCGGAGTTCCTCATGGTACAGCTTTGTGTCTTTTTCTGAGTATTCAGCATCTGCAGAATCTCTTGTGTGTATAAAGCATGCTTCATAGACCAAGGAATAAAATATAAATTAGGGATATTACTACCACACCACTTTAGAAAACACATGGAGTATCATTTCCAGCATGCACTTTTCCCTTTCTCTCCAGCTTCTTATTCTGGCTTCTGACCCTTTCTTTCCCAGTCCTGCTGAAGGGTCTCAGGTCAAAATATCATCTCTTTGTTCCCTTCCGCAGATGCTGCCCGATTTGCTGAGCTTCTCCGGTATTTTGTCTGTGTTGCTCAGGATTTCTAGAATCTGCAGAATTCACTTTATAAATTAGCTTTAATTATTTAAATAGGTATTAAGTGTGTGAATGTGTTTTCTAAGCAATTTAAATGCAAGAAAATACTATTATTTATTTTAACAATATTTTTAACTTTTACATTTATCACAAATGTTTATAAATATTTAAGATGTCCATCAAGTGGGTAAAGATGAGAGATACCTTTCCCCAAAAGGTATTAGATTCAGATTCCAATCCGGATTTGGATCCAGATTCAGATTCTGATTCTGATCCAGATCCAGATCCAGATTCAGATTCCAATTCAGTTTCAGATTCAGATCCAGATCCAGATTCAGTTTCCGATCCAGTTTCAGATTCCAATCCAGATTCAGATTCAGATCCAGATCCAGATTCAGATTCAGATTCCAATCCAGATTCTGATTCAGATCCAGATCCAGATTTAGATTCAGATTCCAATCCAGATTCTGATTCAGATCCAGATCCAGGTTTAGATTCAGATTCCAATCCAGATTCTGATCCAAATCCAGATCCAGATTCAGATTCAGATTCCAATCCAGATTCTGATTCAGATCCAGATCCAGATTTAGATTCAGATTCCAATCCAGATTCTGATTCAGATCCAGATCCAGATTTAGATTCTGATTCCAATCCAGATTCTGATTCAGATCCAGATCCAGATTTAGATTCAGATTCCAATCCAGATTCTGATTCAGATCCAGATCCAGATTTAGATTCAGATTCCAATCCAGATTCTGATTCAGATCCAGATCCAGATTCAGATTCCAATCCAGATTCAGATTCTGATTCAGATCCAGATCCAGATTCAGTTTCTGATTCAGATCCAGATTCAGATTCAATTTCTGATTCAGATCCAGATTCAGATTCAATTTCTGATTCTGATCCAGAATTCATATTCAGATATGATCTAGATTCAGTTCTGGATCCAGATACAGCTTAAAATTCGGATTCAGTTTCAGCTTCTGGTTCAGCCTCAGATCCAGATCTAGATTCCGATCCAGATCCAAATTCATATTCAGATCCAATCCAGATTCAGAATTAGATATATATTCATATTCATATCCAGATTCAGATTCAAGTTTTATTTATTTATTTGATCTTTAATTCCCCAGTTACTGTGATGTTCTTCCTGCCTGAGCCATTGTGAGAGTGTGAGGACAGGATTTAAAGAGCATGCGAGGGCAAAGCGGGTGAAAATAATTTTAATAACTAAATCTTGACCTCACACACTGTCTGTGTGGAGTCTGCATGTTCTCCCTGTGTCATGGATGTCTCCTGGGTGTTCCAGCTTCCTCACACACCCCAAAGGCATGTGGATCAGTGGGTTAATTGACCACTTTTAATTGCCCCTAGTCGAATCTGGGGGGAGTTGGATATCGAGGGCAAAGGAAAGTGAAGAGGGTGAGTGCAAATAACTTTTAAAAATCTAAATCCATGCTGTCTGTGTGGAGTTTGCAGATTCTCTCTATGACCACATGGGTTTCCTCCCAGGCGCTGACGTGCGAGTCGGTGAGTTAATTGACCACTATATCTGTGATTGATATCCCGTTGTATTCTTTGCCAATCCTCTACACCATCCAGAACACCCCGATCTTCATCTCGCCTGCAAATTCACTAATCCACCCGTACACATTTTCATCTAGGTCATTTATATACATCACAAACGGCAGAGTTCCCCGTGGACACCACTGATCACAGACCTCAGCTCGAAAGTCCCTTTTCCCACCACCCTCTGTCCTGTGTGGCCAAACCCGTTCCGATTCCAAACAGCCAATTCTCTATGGATCCCATGCATCTTAATCTTCTAGACGACTCTCCCATGAGGGAGTGTGGAATGTGGGGGGGAGAATCTGGGGAAGATTGTGTCACGACACCTAGGCAAGGACAGTTAGGACCCAAGTGGTGGAGTATCTGAGACTAGAATCAAGACACGATATGAGGACAGGGTTCCAAACTAGGCACTAGATGATTGAGCACCGGAACTCAGTTCAGGTGCTCTTTAAGTATCAAAATCCTGGTGCCAAAGCGTGACCACTGATTAACAGGATGGGGCCGGATCTTTAAAGGAGCCACGCCAGCTATCCATATTCCGGAGAGTCAGAGCATCTAAACCCCGGAAGCTGGTGCAGTTGGGTACGTATCAGAACAGAGAGAGTAGGAATGGGTAAAGAGTATGAAAGTTTCAAACTTGTGCTTGAGTTTACTTCCATGTGCACAAGTCCATGTATGCACAGGTGTAATGACAACTGAATAGCAGCAGCATCACAGGCATATTGCATCCGATAACATTCTGACATCATATCTAGCATTAGTTTTAGATCAATTTTTAATCTTTCTAATAGTCAAATGTTGTATTTTTGTCACATGCCATGCCCTGGCCAACAGACCACAGCAAATTCCTAAAACATGTAAACGTATATGGTGACTATCTATTTGACCCTTGACTCTTGATACGATGCATTTACCAGAACATAATTAGAAATCCTACACTATTTTTACAAGAAAGAACACAATCAGAACAAAAGAAATGTGTGAATGGCCACTTGAGAGTTGACGTGGAAGGAAAGGGCCAACCGGTAGAAGCATTTCGGGATGTTAAGTTGGACCTTTGAAGTGGCCTGTTTGTGCGGGAGCTGGAAAGGTGAAATAGAAGCACAAAATGGAGGAAATACTCTGCTGACCTGTTATCATCTGGATGGATGGAGGGAGAGAGAGAACCCTTCTGGAGAGCTGGCAAAGAGAGAAAACTGGTTAGCTTAAGTTGGAGAGAAGGATGGTGGAAGAGTGGCAGAGGGAAGAGAAACTATCTGATAGGATGGGCTTAGATCACCATGGCAATGAGCCGGTGAGGAGGAATACCTCCAGGAAAGGGATGTGTAAAGGTGTGATGTAGACCGGTATGGTAGGCAATGGTCACCAGTGGATTGGCGGATGCAGATGCTGGAATCTGGAGCAAGACATGAAGTGCTGGAGGAACTCAACTGGTCAGGCAGCATCTGTGGGGCAAATGGACTGTCAATGCTCTGGCTAGAGACCCTTCATCTGGACTGAGGAAGGCGAAGGATCAGCTGTCCATTTCCCGCCACAGATGCTGCCCGACCCCTTGAGTTCCTCCAGCACTTTGTGTATTGGTGAGTAGAGGGTGTCAGAACCGAGGGAGAAGGTAAGACAGAAGACAACGGGAAAGCCTCCTGATGATGCAGCTGTAAATGTCCACACTGTCTGTGCACGGTCACTCAGTGAGAGAAGTGAGACACATCCTCTGATGAGAGACTTGTGATTCTTGTTCTGAAAGGACTCTGGAGAGGTAACACTCATCACAGAGAGTGTTACCTACGGTAGAAGGAGATGAGTTATACAGCTCTCGTTACAGGCACGTGCAGTTCAACTCTTCAAGTGATTCTGAAGAAAGTTTGAATTTAATAACTCATCTCCTTCTACCCTAGGGCACGAACATATCAATCACCCACGCTGTGGACTCATTCAGGAGGTCCAAGATCCGTATGTTCCACGACCGCTGGACTAAGTGTGTAAATGTAGGAGGGGTCTATGTTGAAAAATAAATGTGCCAGGTTTTCTAAAATTGCCTCCTCCTACCTCAGGCCATGAACTTATCAATCAGTGGACTGCAAATGCTGGCGGTTGGCACATCGTTGTCGTTGTCCTTGTGGTGCATTGGGCAGCAACCTTGCCACTCCTTTACCGTTTTTCCGTTTCTTACGAGGTCCGGTTGCTCGCTCGACGCTCGACTCAGCGCGGACGGAAAGCGTGCGAGGAGCCGGCCGGATTCGAACCTGGGAACCACTCGCCTAAAGTCCGACGCGGATGTCGCCGCACCACCGGCCGGCTAATTTGGACCACGAAGCCAGCAAACCGCTGGAGGAGCGCAACGTGTCGGGTGGCGTCCGTGGAGGCAGGGGATGGTCAGCGTTTCAGATTACGAACTAGAAAGCAGGGTCAAAGTTCAGGCGTACAGCCAAAGATGCTGGCACTGTTCCTAGTCACTTTGAGTCGCCTTGCTCCTGTACCACCTCCCTGATGGTAGTGAATGGGTCCCTCATGATAGATGCTGCTTTCTTAAGGCACTGTCTCTTGAGGATATCCTTGATGGAGCTGAGGCTAATGCCTGTGTTGGAACTGGATGAGTCAAGACACTTTTATTGTCATTTTGACCATAACTGCTGGTATAGTGCATAGTACAAATGAGATAACGTTTTTTCAGGACCATGGTGTTACATGACACAGTACAAAAAACTAGACTGAACTACGTAAAAAACAACACAGAAAAAAACTACACTAGACTACTGACCTACTCAGGACTGCATAAAGTGCACAAAAACAGTGCAGCGTCTGCAACTTTCTGGAGCCTCTTGTGATCCTGTGCATTGGTACTTCCATTAACGGTCAGAATACTCTCCGCCGTACATCAGCAGGAATTTGCAAGACATACCAAACCTCCTCAAACTCCAAATGAAGTAAGGTGCCTTCTTCGTGGTCACGTCAATGTGTTGGGCCCAGGATAGGTCCTCTGAGATGCTGACACTTAGGTGCTTAGATGCTGACAAACTGCTCATCCTTTCCCTTGACGAGGACTAGCGTACTTCTTCCTGAAGTCCACAATCAATTTCTTGGTCTTGCTGAGGTTGACTGCAAGGTTGTTGCCGTGACACCGCTCAACCAGCTGATCTACCTCAATCCTCATCCCCCCCCCCCCCTTGTTTGTATTGAAGAGTCAGGAATGGCGTACCGGCCCTCCGGGGGTTAATAGTGGAATGCCAGTCCACTGACAGATGCGGATGTAGTGCTGGCTCAAGCAGAGACAATCAACGTCGGATTGAATTACTAAGTAACAGATTGATCTGCTGGAGCTGCTCAGAGGAATGTTATGGTCCCTCGTTTCCTTTCTCCATTTGGTGTGTCAGCGTCAGAAGTGTGACAGTAAGAGGAGGGCCGGTCCAGAACATGCCCTCTTCTCATTTCCATCGTCGGAGAGGAGGTGAAGATACACACTCAGTGCTTCTGCAGCAGCTCCTTCCTCTCTGCCATCAGTTTCCCCGACGTTCAGAAATCTGACAGCGGAGCGGAAGAAGCTGCTCGTGAACCGTTGTGACTTCTTGAGGATTCTTTTCCTCATATTTTTTGATTGCACGTTCCCAGCCCGAAGATCCTAAACCCTGGCAGAGCAGGTGCGCTGGACAAGGTCTGTCCCGTAGGTGGCCCCCGTGGATAAGGCGCTCATTCACAGGTCCCGGGAGTGGGCTATTGGGGATGAGATTGGCTTGGTTTCTGCCATCCCAATCACTCAGTCCTGGTATCGGGAGAAAGGAGGCACAATGCATGGAGATATAGCCCAGAAATAGACCCTTGGATCCACCACAACTATACAAAAACCAGCCAGCAGCCATTCATACAGCTCTCCTACCCTTAGTCATTTCATTCTCCTCATATTCCCATTCCCTGTGCCCAGATTTACGCACAGTGTACAATTAAACCTGCCAAGGGATGGCATGGTAGCCTAGTGGTAGCACCAGCTGTAAGATCGAGGTTCAATTCGACTGCTATCTTTAAGGAGTTTGTACATTCTCCCTGAGACTGTAAGGGTTTGCTCCCAGTACTCTGGCCTCCTCCACATTCCAAAGATGTACAGTACTGAGGAAAAGTCTTAGGCATACACAGAACTTTTGCACAGTACTGTAGTAATTTTATGTATTGCACTGTACTGCTGCCACACACACACACACAAAAAAATTTCATGACGTGTGCGAGTGATGATAAACCTAATTCTGACGTGGGTCTCTATCATGGACTGATAGTGGGAAAGGGCCGGGGAGAGGAGAAACCATGGTTGGGAAAAGGGGGAACGGAGAGGGAAGCACCAGAGAGACATTCCGTAATGATCAGTAAACCAATTGCTTGGAATCAAATAAGCTTGCCTGGTGTCTCAGGGGTGGGTGTGTCTGCACCTGTGCCATCCCCTACCATTGGCACTCCCTCTCTGCCACCTGTCCCACACCCCTCCCATGATGCTCCACCCTTGCCATTCCCAGTATCCTTTGCTTCCACCAGATTTATAGACTTGCTCTCCTTTCCACGTTGACAAATACCGTACTGTGCAAAAGTCTTAGGCACCATGGCTGTATATACACATGGGTTGGTAAATTGAATTAGTAAGTATGCAAATGATACTAAGGTAGGTGGCGTTGTGGATAATGAAGTAGTTTTTCAAAGCTTGCAGAGAGATTTAGGCCAGTTAGAAGAGTGGGCTGAACGATGGTAGATGGAGTTTAATGCTGATAAGTGTGAGGAGCTACATTTTGGTAGGACTGATCAAAATAAGACATACATGGTAAATGGTAGGGCATTGAGGAATGCAGTAGAACAGAGTGATCTAGGAATAATGGTGCATAGTTCCCTGAAGGTGGAATCTCATGTGGATAGGGTGGAGAAAAAAGCTTTTGGTATGCTGGCCTTTATAAATCAGAGCATTGAGTTGGGATGTAATGTTAAAATTGTACAAGGCATTGGTGAGGCCAAATTTGGAGTATCGTGTTCAGTTCTGTTAATTGAATTATAACAAAGATATCAACAAAATAGAGAGAGTACAGAGGAGATTTACTAGAATTTTACCTGGGTTTCAGCACCTAAGTTACAGAGAAAGGTTGAACAAGTTAGGTCTTTATTCTTTGAAGCGTAGAAGGTTGAGGGGGGACTTGATAGAGGTATTTAAAATTATGAGGGGGATAGATAGAGTTGACTTGGATAGGCTTTTTCCATTGAGAGTAGGGGAGATTCAAACAAGAGGATATGAGTTGAGAGTTAGGGGGCAAAAGTTTAGGGGTAACATGAGGGGGAACTTCTTTACTCAGAGATTGGTAGCTGTGTGGAATGAGCTTCCAGTAGAGGTGGCAGAGGCAGGTTCGATATTGTCATTTAAAAAAAAATTAGGTAGGTAAATGGACAGGAAAGGAATGGAGGGTTATGGGCTGAGTGCAAGTCGGTGGGACTAGGTGAGAGTAGGCATTCGGCACGGACTAGAAGGGCCGAGATGGCCTGTTTCCGTGCTGTAATTGTTATATGGTTATATATGCTTAAGACTTTTGTCCCCTACTGTATGGACAACTTGTGGGCATGTTATGTTGGTGCTGGTGCTGGAAGTGTGGTGACACCTGCGGGTTTCCCCCAGCACATCCTCGGACTGTGTTGGTCCTCGATGCAAATGACGCATTTCACTGCATGCTTCGATGTACATGTGTTAAATACAGCCAGTCTTTATCTCTAACCCTTTCACGGCACATTTTTGGGATGCAGGTGGGAACTGGAGCATCCGGACGAATCCCATGCAGGGAGAACAAGGCTGTCCATGAGGGAAGAACCAGATGTCTGAACCCTTGTCTCTCCCGCTGAGGTGCCTACCGCAGCCTCGAGGCATTTCACAAGCAATGGACTGGGGAACATCCTGAGGTCCCGCTGATGGATCTCAGCACCAGAACAACTGCCTATCTCCCTCCACTGACGCTGCCGGACCTGCTGAGTACCTCCAGCTGTAACGAGAGAGCTGTGGTTGGCGGTGTGCCCAATGCAGGACTTGGCCTGAAACATTGACGGTGCTGTTCTCCGCAGACGCGGCCAGGCCTGCTGAGTTCCTCCAACATTTTGTGTGTGTTGCTTGGACTTCCAGCCTCTCTTGTTTGTGGTTCAGATTAAGGTCTAGAATTAACTTAGACTAAACAAGACACTGCAAAAGAAATCCAAAGACAAAATCACAAGCAGTAGCACTAGAAATGGAACTCCTATGATTGAGCACTGAGTGCTCAGCACAAGGCCTGTAGGTATAGACTTTCCATGAAGGAATGTGGCAGGCAATAATTGGCTGTCTGAGTCTTAAATGGACAGTGGCAGCTAACCATACGCTGGGGAATTGGATCACTGAAAGTTGGATGCCTGCCGCTGTTCACTTGGGACCATGACACCAGCATTTTGTCTGTGATTTGGGCATTAATTTAAGTTCCTTTTGATTCTAATTTTCTCAAAAGAAAATAATGCTTAAACAAAAATATCTGAACAGTCGGCTCAGCAAAAAAAAAGGTCACTAGATTAATTCTGAAGCAGATATGTTTAAGAGATTGTTAGACACACAAATGTGCAGGGAATGGGGAGGTATAAGTCAAGTGCAGGGAGAAGGGATTTAGTTTAACTCATTACAGATATTGTGGGCTGAAGACCCTGTTCCTGTGCTCTAATGGCCCATCTTCTATAATCCCCGTCTCAAACTGGGTTTGTTGATCGATTCCAGCCTGGGGACAAAGCAATGTCTTTTGCAGAAAAAACAGGAATGGGCAGTTCTCCCCTCACCCAGACCCCTCATTAATACCCCCCCAGTTCTCATTAAATACCACTGCTAGACCCCTCAAGAATTCCCCCTCCAGACTCCTCGCATTAATAGCCCTGCCGGACCCCTCTCATTAATACCCCTGCCAGACCCCTCTCATTAATATCCCTGCTGGTTCTCATTGAAATCCCTCTCGTTAATACCACTGCCAGACCCCTCCCATTAATACTCCTGCCATACTCTCTCTCATTAATACCCCCTCCTGACCCTTCTCAATAATACCCCTGCAAGATGCTCTCTTTAATACCCCTGCTAGTTCTCATTAAACCACTGCCAGAACCCTCTTGCTAGTTCCCCTGCCAGACTATCTCTTTAATACCCCTCCTGAACCCTCTCATTGCCCTCACCTGACCCTTCTCATTAATACCCCTGCCTGTACGGGCAGCTCTAGACTCCTGCCGCAGTGGGACAGCTTGCCTGTCTGGTGGGATGGGGTAAACTAGAAACGGAGAGACGTGGAGCACGGGGTGCATTCCCACGAGGAGTTGCAGCTAAAATAGCTAAACATCGATAAGCTATTAACCAGCAAGATGTTAATTATGGATCTGCAGCTTGCTGAGGCAGGTCCAAAGACTGGGCTCGTCTACGGGGAGCTGTTCTGCTGAGCCTGCTACAGCGATCCCCTCTGTGGTGGCTGTGAATTTTAAAAGCTAATTTAGTTTGTTAATGTCTGCACAGCGGTCCCTGATGCAAGGGGGCAAGTGCTGGTTGTTCGACAAACTGCTCCGCTTGTGTGCCGCCGCTTGCTGCCTGCTGGAGCCGGCTGAGCTCGTCAGGGGAGGGGGAGCCCCGGCGAGGGATCCCGGCTGACCAGCCTGTCTCTGCCCATCCATCGCAGGAGAGCGCGGACCAAAGTGAGATTGTCCATGGGGCCCGGGAGGGGGAAATGAGACTGGGTCGTTTCCCCTCCCTTCACCCTTCTCCCCAAGCCCTGGTTCCATGGAATTATACAGGCCCTTTGGCCCATCATATCCATGCTAGCAATCAAGTGCCCAACTGTACTGGTTACACATAGGACTGGTTTATTATTGTCACAGATATCACCATATTTTGTTTGTTATTCCTTGTTTATTTGCAGTTCTACATAAATCCCGTTGCTTTTCTTCATTTTCCAGTAAGCGGCTGCAAGAAAATCAGTCTCAATGGTGACTTGCAGGTTCCTGGATAATAAACTTACTTTGACTTTCACGTGGAGAAAACCTTCTGCTTGCGCGCCATCCAAGCGGATCCGAATCCGAATCGGAAAAAGATTAAAATCACCGGCATACGTTGTGAAATCTGTCATCCTTGTGTCATTCCATAGTGTCATAGTGTCATTCCATAGTGTCGTAGTGTCATTCCACAGTGTCGTAGTGTCATTCCATAGTGTCATAGTGTCATTCCATAGTGTCGTAGTGTCATTCCATAGTGTCATACCATAGTGTCGTCCTTGTGTCATTCCATACCCAAGTACATTGTGGTAGCGAAGAGGAAACCAGAAGGCAGAATAGAGTGTTACAGTTACAGGTGAGGTGCAGTGCAGGTAGACAGATAAAATGAAGGGGCCACATTGAGGTAGAATGGGAGATCAAGAGTTCATCTTTTAGTGTGCCAGAGGTCCATTAGTCCTTGAGGCTGGTGGTTACCTGTTCTCAGATTTTTGTATCTGCTGTCCGATGGAAGATAGGAGGCAAGAGGGGCGGGAGGGATCTTTGATTATGTTGGCTGCTTCATACTGAGGTGGTGGGCAGTGTCAACACCAAGGTTGGTCAATGTGACTAAAATGCCCGCTCTGCTACCCTTTACACTGCCTCGCTGTAACAATGTATGGGATGACCTGTCTGGATGACACCCAAGCAGAAGCTTTCCTCTGCCGTTTCTTGTGGTCCTGCCCGGAGTAAGTGCCTTGACGTGTCCAGATAGGACAGTTCCTGTGATGCAGCTATGAAAATAGGTGAAGGGTATCGGGGACATGCTGAATTTCCCTAACCTTCTGAGGAGGTAGAAGCATTCTTTCTTTCTCATAGCGTCTACACAGCTAGACACAGTTGCTCTTTGGACTGTAGCCATTTCTGCTCTGGTGATTCATATACTTGAATAAACACTTCTTTGATGAGTTTACCCCTCAGGCAGTGCACTCCAGATTCTAACCACAGTTCTTCAACGGATCCCCTCGAAACCACTTGCCCTTCACTCTAACACCCTTGTTCATGGAAACCTCTTGCATTGGTATGAGAACTCCAGTACTCAGCAACATCAGAGACTACAGAGGTGGTTGGACTCTAGAGATGTTGCAGATGCTGGAAATCTTGAGCAACGCACACAAAATGCCGGAGGAAGTCAGGTAGCATCTGTGGTGTACTAGACTCAGCCAGTTCCATTAGGGGTGCAGTTCTCCCCACCACCTACAGGGGGCAATGTCTCAGGAAGGTGACGTCCATCATTAATGACACTTGCCGTCGGGGCCATGCCCTCTTCTCCATGCTACTATCACGCATGAAGTACAGGAACCTGAGGACCAACACCACGAGGTTCAATAACCGTTTCTTCCCTACTGCCATCATGTTCTTGTAGCAACCTGAAAATCCCTCATTCTACCTCGGGCTATTTTTCTTTTTGCTTGCACTAGCATTGCTATGTTTATTTTTGTTTATCTTGTTGTGTAGGTTGTGTATAATTTATGTAAATTTAACTTCATATATTTTATGTTTGTCGTGTTTGAAATGTATTGTGCTGGTTCTGCGAAAAGCTGATTTTCACTGCGCTTATACCCTGTGTATGAATGCCCATGGTGATAAATTTAAACCTGAACTTGTTTAATAATTCATTTTTTGAGGACTTTCTGAGTAAGAAAGTCCTCAAAAAATGAATTATTAAACAAGTTCAGGTTTATAGTCATGAGCATATGTACACAAGGGTCAACACACATTCCCGCATCAGCATAGCATGCCCACGAACAACAGGCCAGAGGCCTGGAGACAGCCTGTCCTGGGGTTGGAGGACTGTGTGTTGGGTAGGTGGGTGAGTGAGAGGAAGGGACGAACGGTGCTTGTATTGCTGTTGTGGTTTTGTTACCGTTGTTGCTGTTTTGCTTGCGTTGTTCTGCAGAGCATTGTGGGCATTCTACATTCGTGCTGGAATGTGTGGCAACATTTGTGGGCTGCCCCCCAGCACCCTCTCAGGTTGCGTTACTTGTTAACGCACAAACAAGTCATTTCACTATGTTTCGATCTGTATGTCATAAATAAATGAATCTGAATCTTAATCTGGTCCTGTATCTGGATCTGGATCTGGATTCGGTTCTGAAACTGGATCTGGATCGGGTTCTGAATCTGAATCTAGATCTGGATCAGAATCTGGAACAGTATCTTAACCTGGATCTGGATCTGAACCTGTATCTGGATGTCACTGACAAGGCCAGCGTTTATTGCCCACTCCTTATTGGCCTTGAGATGGTGGTGGTGAGCTTCAGGTTGGAAGTGCTGCCCAGTTGAAGGTGCTCCCGCAGAGATGAAGGGAAGATGTGGGTTTAGATCTGTGATACGTTTCCAAGGCAGGAAGTTGTATGACCTGGAAGGAAATCCACAAATGGTGCCCTTGTCTGGGTTCAGGAGGTGCTGTTGGAGTAGTCTGGGGCGGGGTGGTTGCATTTTGTAGTGCTCACTGTGTGTGCGCCGGAGGTAAAGGGGTTAACTTACAGTGGTGCATTGAGTGCCAGTTGAGTGGTTAGAATAGTGTTGGACTCCTTGAGTGTTGTGGGAGCTGCCCTCACCCAGGCATTAAATAGTACCCCCAGCACGGTAAGAACCTCGCAGATGATGGAAAGAATTTGGGAGCATTTGTAGGATCAGAATCAGCTTTAGTATCACTTACTTATATGACATAAAATCTGTTGTTTTGCAGCAGTACAGTACAATTACATAAAAATTAGCATAACTTACGAAATAACAAAGAGAAAGAATAGTGAGGTGGTGTTTATAGGTTCATGGACCATTTGAAATCTTTTTGGTGGAGGAGAAGAAGCTGTTTCTGTATCATTGAGGCTCCTGTATCTCCTCCCTGATGGTCTGCCTCTTGAAGCTGTCCTTGACAGTGGGGTAGGTTGTGTGCCTGATAGTTTCAGGACCCAGAGCTCTGCAGAACCCAAAGCACCTTTGAAGGAGGAAAATCTCTGGGAATACATTTCTGGAATTCAGAAACCCCAAAATTCAGAAATCCAGAGCAACAAACACAAAATGCTGGAGGAATTCAGTGGGTCAGGCAGTACCTATGAAGAGGAATGAACGGTCAACATATCGGACTGAGGCCTCTTCATAGGTGTTGCCTGACCTGCTGAGTTCCTCCAGCATTTTCTGTGTGTTGGCCTAGAATCCTCTACCTCAGAAGCCCATGGAGGCTATCTGTGCTTTTAAGGAGGACTTTGATCTGGAGAATCAGGAATTTGTAGACTGACACAGAAGAGGAGATGAGGTCTTGGTTAGATTAGCTATGATCACATTGAAAGATGGGCTTGAGGGGCCAAATGGCTTACTTCTATTCCCATTTTCTAATGTTATGCTTGGATTTTAGTAAGACATACACAAAGTTGTCTCATGCTGATCTGGAAGACCAAGATGCATGGAGTCCATGTTGACTTGGGACTTTGAATTCAGAATTAGCTTCCCCATAGCAAACAGAGTGTTGTGGTGGAGGTCCGTAACTAGTTGTCTTCTGCAGGGATTAGTATTGGGACCTCTGTTGTCTGTGATGTGTATCGATGACTCGGATGAAACTGTAGGTGGGAGAAGTTGAAAGACAACACAAAAATCGGTGAAGGAGGTTCTCAGGCGACACCCGCAGGATTTAGTACGTCACCAAAGACTTCAGCAAGCTTTGATCGGTGTACTATGGAGAGCATTCTGACTGGTTTCATCACTGTCTGGTACGAAGGGACCAATGCAAAGGATTGCAAGCAGCCGCAGAAGGTTGTAGACTCAGTCAGCTCCCTCATGGGCACAACCCTCCCTACCATCGAGGACATATTTAAAAGGCGATGCCTCAGGAAGGCATTAAGGACCCTCACCACCCAGTTTGTACTGTCTTCTCATTACTACCATTAGGGAGGAGGTAGTAGTCAGGAGCCTGAAGACCCACACTCAATATTTTAGGAACAGTCTCAAAGGTACATTTTAATGTCAGACAAACGTATACAAAATACATCCTGAAATGCTTTTTCTTCGTGACCATCCACGAAAACAGAGGAGTTTCCCAAAGGCTGAACGACAGTTAAATGTTAGAGCTCCAAATTCCCCCCCATCCCTCCCGCACGTAAGCAGCAGCAAGCAACAACCCCTCTCCCCCCGCACCCGTAAAAAAAACATGAGCAAAGCAATAGCAAAGACACAGACCTGCAGTACGTGTTCAGCTGGTGTTCGACATACCACAGGCTCTCTCTCTCCCCCTATCAAGGGAGAAAGAGATGTCTCCATTTTCACAGCGAGAGGAGAGACATAACAAACAACTCGCTGGTTTACGATTTTAGAAGTCTGTTTCCTCGCTTTTTTTTTTAGCTCTGTGCCCGAAGATCTCTAGTCTCTGGGCGCACGGCCAAAGATGTTCCAGCTCCCACGACACACCGGTCCGGGACACCGACCTTTGACCCGCCCATCTCCGGAGCCCCGAGATCCTAGGCCTCCAAAGACGAGTCCAACCCTTAGGCCGAGCCCTTGGCAAGCTGAACAATGGCCTGTTATGAAAACCCGAGAGCGGGTCCCATTCCTGCAAAGAGCTGTAGGCACAGTGTAACTCTGGGTCAGGGTCTTCAAAAGAGCCCTGAAAGGGAAAAACAGAGATATTAAAGATGGAAATAGAGCTGTTTCTGAAGATGCAAGCAAAGGAGTCGCCATTAGGCGCCATCATCACTCTGTTCCACCCCAGCCAGTTTCTTCCCTTCCGCATCAGATTGTTGAATGGTCAATGAATACTATCTCAATATTCCTCCTTTGCACTACTTGCTTATTTATCTGCCTATCTATCTATTTATTTATTTATTCACTTATTCATTTATTTATTTATAGAATCATAGAAAACTACAGCACAGTATAGGCCCTTCAGCCCTCCATGTTGTGCTGACCCATATAATCCTTAAAAAAAAGTACTAAACCCACACAACCCCATAAACCTCCATTTTTCTTTCATCCATGTGCCTGTCCAAGAGGCTCTTAAATACCCCAAATGTTTTAGCCTCCACCACCATCCCTGGCAAGTCATTCCAGGCACTCACAACCCTCTGTGTAAAAAAAAAACTTACCCCTGATGTCTCCCCTAAACTTACCTCCCTTAATTTTGTACATATGCCCTCTGGTGTTATGTCATACTGCTGCCACAGAATAATACATTTCCCAACGTACAGTACTGTGCAAAAGTCTTGGCTACGTATATACAGCTGGGGTGCCTAAGAATTTTTGGACAGTACTGTATTTGTCAATGTGGAGTATTGACAAGTTTGAAAATTTGGCGGGAGCAAAGGATGTTGGGAATGCTGAGAGTGGAGCGTCGCGGGGGAGGGGTGTGGGACAGGTGGCAGAGAAGGAGTGCGTGGGTACAGACACACCTAGCCCTGAGACACCGGGCAAGGTCATTTGATTCCAAACAATTGACTTATTGATTTTTACAGAATGTCTCTCTGGTTCTTCCCGCTCCCTCCCCTTTCTCTTCCCTTTCCCCAGCCATGATACCCCTCTCCCGGACCCTTTCCCACTCTTGGTCCACAATAGAGACCCATATCTAAATCAGGTTTATCATCACTCACATATGTCATGAAATTATTTTTTGCAGTACCAATACATAAACTTACGACAGTACTATGTAAAAGTCTTAGGCACTCTCGCTATAAATGTGTGTGCCTGAGGCTTTTGCATAGTATTGTGGGCCAGTGATAATAAACCTGATTCTGATTCTGAGGATGCAGAGACTGCGGATGATATATGTTCTGGTCCAGAAACGTCGCCCATCCATTTCCCTCCACAGATGCCACTCGACCCACTGAATTCATTGCTAGCTCCTTTCTCTATTACAGCAGAAAAAAGTCAGGTGCAGGTATGAACAGAAAAATGGCAGATTGAGTTCAACTCAGGCAAGTGCGAGGTAATGCTAATGGTTTAATTTGGCATCATGTTCAGCACAGACTTTGTAGACTGAAGGGCTGGTTCCTGTGCCGTGTTCTATGTTCTAAATTCAACAGATTTTTAAGAAACCCTGTTTCTTCATTAAGTCTATCCTGGCTCTTAACACCAACAGAATTATTAAAGGATATTCTTTTTCCTGAACATTCGGAGGTTGCAGAGGAGAGCTTGTCATTGCTGAGAGTCTGAAGTGACAGGGATTGCGTCCCACACCCATCTCAGAAGTGTCCACATGAGAGCAAGCAACGAATTCACAATCCAGAACTCTGTTACAGCAGCCTACACAGAATTTAAATGCCGCTGACTGCTTGCCTCAACCATTTTATCTGGCCTTGATGCTCCACGGAAGATTTCAATAGTTATCTGGATAACTAACTCACACGAGGGGAAAGACTAAGGGAGTGCGAGCGCCTTGATTGGACTCCAGTGAGATGAAACAGCCTCCCTCAATTGGCCAGGTGTCTCCTTCTCTTCTGTATGAACCTTCTGTGCACAATAACCTCCTACAAATGCACCAGCTTTTTTGAGAGACAATTACAGAACATAGAACTTAGAGCATAAAACATTGAACAAAAATCATAGAACAGTACAGGCATTTTGGCCCACTGTATTGTGCTGACATTTTAACCTACTCTAACCTCAATGCAACCCTTTCCTCTCATATAGCCCTCCATTTTCTATCATCCATGTGTCTATCTAGGTGTTTCTTAAATGTCCATAATGTATCTGCCTCTCCCACCACTCTTGGCAAGAGATTCCATGAACCCACCATACTCTGTGTAAAATATCCCCCCCCCCCCAATACTCTCCTCTACTCACATGAAAATTATACCACCTCGTATTAGCTATTTCCGCTCTGGGAAACGTCTCTGTCTCTCCACTCTATGTAAGCCTCTTCCCAGTTTGTACACCCCTATCAAATCGCCTCTCATCCTCCTCCGTTCCAAAGAGGAGAGCCCTGGCCTACTCAGCCTATCCTCCCAAGGCGATTATGAAGAGTTAGCATGGTCTTCTTCAAGTAAAGTTTCAATAAAGGACATTTCGCATGAGAGGTGGGAAAGGAACATGCTCTCGGTATTGTGTTTAGTTGCACATTGCCTTTTGCACATTGGTTATTTGTTAATGTACAACTTTTCATAAAATTCATCCCAAGAGAGCATGTGGTAATGTATTTTGTACTTTGATAATAAATTTACTTTGAACTGGTTTAAAGAGAGCAGGCAGCTAGCCGATATACCCCTCCAGCAGAGCAGCGTGTTGAGAAGACAGTGTGGAGGCTTGCCCTTGTGACCCACGTCCATCCGTGAGAAGGCTCGACTGTACCTATGAAGTAGCTAATGCAACAACAGCACTGGATGGTGATCAGGGATAGAGTGATAGACTGTCCGCTGCGCACTTTAATAACAAAGTAGAGTGTAACTAAGTCATCTCCTCAGCTAGCCCATCAGGAGTTCTGGACATAAAAAGTAGCCTCCCCTCCATGGAGTCCGCCTATACTTGTTGCTGCCTGGGATAGGCAGGCAACGTTCTCCCAGTGACAATGCTTTCGCCCATCCAAAGAAGTATGGGTTAGTAGGTTAATTGGCCACATGGGTTTAATAGGACGGCCATAAGACATAAGAGCAGAATTAGGCCACTCGGCCCATCGGGTCTGCTTCACCATTACTTCATGGCTGATTTAGTATCCCTTCTCCATGTAACCATTTACGCCCTTATTAATCAAGAATCTATCTACTTTACATAGACCCATGACGTGGATATCACAGCTGTCTGTGGCAACGAAATTCATAGAGTCACCACCCTCTGTGGAATTCATTGCCATGGTGCAGGCTTGTTGGGTTGGAAAGGCCTGTTACCATTCTGTATCTCCAAATAAAAAAGATACAAAATTGATCAGCAATATTTCAAACCCATCTAGGTAAGTACATAGATTGGAGAGGTATAGAGGGTTATGGGCCAAACGCTGGCAGATGGGACAAGTACATTGAGAAACTCTGTGGATATGGATGTTATGGGCAATGCTTATGACTTCAGTTATAGATTGAAACTGAATTACCTGTAATGTCCTAATAAACAAATAAGAAAGATGTCTCGAGGCTGGTAGGAGGGATAGTCTCAGCAAAAGGCATCGGTCATTTGGGAGGTAAAGGGAGAGAAGGGTTTGGGTGGCATGGTGGTGTAGTTGTTAGCACAATGCTTTACAGTACCAGTCACCTGGGTTCAATTGTCAGAAGATTGTATGTTCTCCCCGTGAGTGTGTGGGTTTCCTCTGGGTGCTCAGGTTTCCTCCCACAGTCCAAACATGCACAGGTTAGTTGGTTAATTGCTCATTGTAAGTTGCCCCCTGATTAGGCTAGGATTAGATAGGTGGGTTGCTAGGCAACGTGGCTGGAGGGCCGAAAGGGCCTATTCTGCATGCTTCCAAATAAACAGATGAACATCTCAGGGCAAAGCATTAACTGCTTGCTGAGGACCTGGAGATGTCCGGCTTACAATCAATGGTCTGAGGACTCCAGGGAGGCGGGGATGGGGTAAGAAATTGAACAAGCAATGCTTGAGGAGTTAAATGTCCCACACTTGGTTCTGTTCTATATAATTGCAATCAAGTTAGAATCAACTTTATTAATTAAAGCTAATTTCAATTAGCGTCTCCTTGCATTTGCAATCTTACTAAGGAGTGACAGGCAATTTGTAACGTAAACTCCTTCCACAGCTTTTATTTAGCCTCTCAGGAGCTTGAGTACACTCATTGCAGAGATTTCTCTCCGCTTTATGCCAGACAAACAACGTTGTCAGGAACATGGAGGGATGACTCACCAAAGTATTGCAGATCTGCCTTTAATCAGGGAAACAAGAGACCGGGACTGTCCTCCTTCAAGCAAAGAACATTAGTCAGGTCAAGGTGACTGAAAATATGAGGAGATTTTGATGAATACAGAGAAACAGTTTCAGCTGGCAGGAACGAAACTGTACGGGGATTTAGAGTCAGGTGGCCGGATGAGGAGAGTTTTTTTTAATTTTTTGGTGATCTGGATTGATGCAGGTTACCCTGCCTAAAGCATGTCGGATGGGAAACTGGTCAGATTTTGGTATATCCTGCAGGGCTGTGAGGCCAAGGGGCTCTCTCAGAGAGCTAACATATACATAACGGGCAGAGTGGCCTCCCTTGTGTTGTTGGATCTGTGATTATAGGCTTGGAATCTTATTTACATTCAAGCACAAGTAAGACTGGACAGGCACTGTGTGTATTTGTTACACCTTGGCTTGTAAAGCCCAGATGTTATGATTACACATGATTATAGAGTCAGCTGTATACGGAAGAAGTAGGTTTTTCGGCCCATCTTACCCAGGCTGGCCAAGTTGCCTAACTGTCTGTCCCATTGGGCTGCCTTTGGCCCTCATCCCTCTAAACCTTTCCTATCATAGAGCCATAGAACACTACAGCACAGAAACAGGCCCTTCAGCCCATCTAATCTCACTGCTGCCATCAGGCAGGAGATACCAAAGCCTTATGTCCCTCACCACAGGGTTCAGGGACTGTGTTTACTCTGCAACCATTGTGCACCTGCATGGATGACTTCACTCACTGCAAGTCGGAACTGCTTTCACAGTCTGCAGAGACTCACTTTCAAGGTTTCTGCATTCACATTCTCATTACTTGCGAACTTTGTCTTCTTTTGGACATTGGCTGTGTTTGTTGATGTATAGTGCTTCATCAATTCTATTGCATTTCTTTATTATCCTGTAAATACCTGCGGGAGAATGAATGGCGACACATACACGCATAACTTTACTTTGTCTTTGACTTTGACTATTTTCCTTCACCCTCACCTGCTTATCCAGCCTCCCCTGAAACCCATCCATACACTCTCTCTGGGAGGGTGTCCCACCTTCTCATCGCTCTTTGGAAAAGAGGATGTTTCTCCCCCAGTTCCTTCGGGACTTCCTTGGTAACCAGCAACATGCTTTGCAGTACCTGCGATTAGGGAGTTTGTACGGCCTCCCAGTGACCGCGTGGGTTTCCTCCGGATGCTCCTGTTCCCTCCTACATCCCAAAGACGTATGGCTCCGTGGTGTCGGTATGTTGTGAGCATGTTACATTGGCATGGAAAGGTGCTGACACTTGTGAGCGGCCCCCAACACATCCGGACTGTGTTGGCCGTGGGTGCAAAAACAAGTATTTCACTGTATGTTTTGATATTTCAATGTACGTGTGACAAATAAACTTAATCTTTAATCTTTTACAACTTCTACCCTACAAATAGAAATATTCTCCAAGTATCCACCCTGGCAAAGCTTCCTACCCTTCTGACGTTTTCTGTCGCATCACCTTCTCTCCTCAAGACAAAGGACATGCAGTCTCTCATCATTTTATTGATACGTACATCCTCAGCTCCTGATAACATTCATTAATTTCATTAGAACACAGAACAAAAGAACAGTACTGTACAAGAACAGATCATACCAGACTAATAAAACTATTAATTAAAAGTCTAACTAAACTAGTCCCTTTTGCCTACACAATGTCAGTATCCTATTCTTTGCACGTTCACGTTGCCTATTTAAGAACCTTAAACGTGTCTGCCTCTACCACCATTCCCGATGCAAAATGTTTATCCTGCGCATCTCCTTTCACCGTTGCCTCTCTATCCCAAGTGCATACTTTCTGTTATAACAACACGCTTATAACAACACGTCTGCAGATTTTATCTTGTTTGTCCATTCTGGTGTAAGACATTTCTGCTCTGGGAAACGAATAGTAGCTAGCTGTCGATGCTTCTCATAATCTTATAAACCCCTATCAGGTCTCCCCTCAGCCTCTGCTATTCCAAAGAAACCAACCCAAGTTTATCCAATCTCTCTTTATAGCTACCTCCAAGCACCCTCTCCAAAGCCTGCATATCCTTCTTAGAATGATGGAATGAGTGTTGACTTGAATCAAATGATATAGTCCAGATGTAACCTAAGCATAATTTTATAAAGCAGCAGCATAATTCCCTGACTCTGGAAATACGCCTTCTTTACCACCTGGTCACCCTGTGCAGACGCATTCAGGAAGGAAGCTGTTGACTTGACCTCAAGATCTCTCTGTGCGTCTCTGTTAAGGGTCTGGCCATTAACTGTGTGCCATTCCTATACATTTCAAGATCATCTCATTGCCTCCTCCTGTGCCTTCACGTCTGTTTTAAAATATAAAGATATAAAATACAAGCATCGTGATAAACACAGGAGATTCTATGTTGTTCTATGACCTATGTTGTTGCTCCTCTCAACAGCTAACGGCACATTGGGCAGCAACTTTGCCATTTCTTTAGCACTTGCCTGGATTTTATGAGGCTCAACGCTCAACCCAGCACAGGTGGAAAGCGTGCAAGGAGCTGGCCGGATTCGAACCCTCGACCTTTTGCCTCAAAGTCCGATGCGGGTGCCACTTCACTACTGGCTGGCCAGGCAGCATCTATGAAAAGGAATAAAGAGTTGACGTTGCAGGCCAAGATCCTTCAACGAGACAGTACCTTCATGATTGCAGTGCGGTGTCCTTTTAGACATAATTTTGTTTTAGATCATTTAACAAGATCATTGATGATGGCAAAATATGTTTGCTTCACACAACCAGAAAGTAAACAATGAGCTATTTGATGACTAAATACAATTTTAATAAACCTTCTTAACAATGAAGAGTTGTTTGGCATTTCAAGGAGAGATTAAGTAGGTTGGGCTTATACCCACTGGAGCTTAGGAGAGTAAGTGATCTATTTCTCTGTTCATCTATTCTTAGATTGATTTTAGAGCAGGTTAAAAGGTTGGAACAACATTGCTGGTCGAGGGCCTGGACTGTGCTGTTATTTATGTAACAGTAATTTTTATGTCTTGCACTGTACTGCTGCCACAAAACAACACATTTCTCGACACATCTCAGTGGTAATAGACCTGGGTCAGATTCTGATTCTGATCCAGGTGTGCGACTGACAGGGAGGCAGGCTCTTTGAGTATGCCCTCGGGATGAGGGGTCGGTCCCGTAGGATGAGGAATCTCTGCAGTGGGCTGGCCATGTACAGTTGGGAATCTTTGTCCCAGAAACCAGTGGAGAGTGTTGGAGGTGGAAACGGACAGATTCGAAAACACCGAGGGACTTGGGGATTTTCAGGACCTGCTGTGGTCCCATTTTGAGGTCGAGCAGGCTCGAGGGGTTGACAAACATACCCACCACTATTCTTTCTCTTATCCCTTTTTCATTCTGTTATTTTTCTGTGGCAATGGAGGAAAAAGTAAATCAGTCTCCCTGCAGCTTCTTGTACAAGTTATTATCAAAGTGCGGTACATGTATGTTCCCATATACTGCCTTGAGATTTACTTTCTTGTAGGTATTTACAGGAAAAATAAGAAATATAATAGAATTTTTATGAAAAACTATACACAAACTCACAAAGACTGATAACCAACCAATGTGCAAAAGAAGGCGAGCTGCAAATCAAAATACTGAGATCATAGAACATAGCACAGTACAGGCCCTTCAGCCCATGCTTTTGTGCTGTCCTTTTAACATACTCTACTATCAACCTAACACTTCTCCCTTACATAGTCAAAATGCTGGTGGAACGCAGCAGGCCAGGCAGCATCTATAGGGAGAAGCACTGTCGACGTTTCGGGCTGAGACCCTTCAGGACTGATGAAGGGTCTCGGCCCGAAACATCGACAGCACTTCTCCCTATAGGTGCTGCCTGGCCTGCTGCGTTCCACCGGCATCTTGTGTGTGTTGCTTGAATTTCCAGCTTCTGCAGATTTCCTCGTGTTCCCTTACATAGTCCTCCATTTTTCTATCATCCGTGTTTCTGAAATCTCCCGAATGTAACTGCCTCAACTACCACCCTTGGCGGTGCATTTCATGCACCCACTAATGTCTGTAAATACCTCTGACATCCCCCTATGCTTTCCTCTAATCACCTTAATATTATGCCCCCCTAGTATAAGCCATTTCCATCCTAGGAAAAAGTTTCTAGCTATGGTTATACGCTCAATCAATATCTCTTATCATCTTGTACACCTTTATCAAGTCACCTTGGATCCTCCTTGGCTCCAAAGAGAAAAGCCCTGCATGAAATGTAAAGGATCATTGTGAGCAGTCTGTATGTCACAAAATCAGTTCAGAATTGAGGTAAGTGAACAGACAGACAGACATACTTTATTGATCCCGAGGGAAATTGGGTTTTGTTACAGCTGCACCAACCAAGAATAGTGAAGAAATATAGCAATATAAAACCATAAATAATTAAACAATAAGTTAATCATGCCCAGTGGAAATAAGTCCAGGACCAGCCTATTGGCTCAGGGTGTCTGACACTCCAAGGGAGGAGTTGTAAAGTTCGATGGCCACAGGCAGGAATGACTTCCTATGACGCTCAGTGTTGCATCTCGGTGGAATGAGTCTCTGGTTGAATGTACTCCTGTGCCTAACCAGTACATTATGGAGTGGATGGGAGTCATTGTCCAAGATGGCATGCAACTTCAGGAACCTGATGGTTGTTGGGTAATATGGGACCTAAGGTTTCAGTACCTTCTGCCTGATAGCAGAAGTGAGAAGAGAGCATGATATGAATGGTGGGATCTTCAGTGAAACCTGGAACCTGGAATATCTGATGCCCAAGACCAAACTGGGATCAGTTAGAACTATTCCTTTCAGCTATCAAACTGCAACTGTCAGAACTCCAGTAACAGTTGGCTATGGTGAGCAGAGGATCTGGCTCTAGTGCCCCATCATCTTCATCAGCAGCAATTGTGCTGAAGCCCCGCCAAGAGACGCACTCACCCAGACAGTGGCAGAACTTCCAAGAAATTCTGGTTCACTGGCTTCTGTCTCGGAAATGATTGCAACCAAAAGGCAGTGAGGAGAGGATCACAAGCACAAGGGACTCGGCAGACGCTGGAGATCCAGAGCAACATACACATCAGGCTGGGAGAACTCAGCAGGCCAGGCCGCATCTATGGAAGTGATCAAACAGTTGACGTTTTGGGTCGAGCTCCTTCATCAGGACTAGAAAGGAAGGAGGAGGGAACCAGAATGAAAAGCACAAGGTGGCAGGTGATAGGTGAGACCAGGTCAGGGGGAAGGTGAGTGGGTGGGGGAGAAAGGTGGGGGGGTGAAGTGAGAAGCGGGGAGGTGATTGGTGGAAAAGGTAAAGGGCTGGAGAAGGAGGAGAGTGAAATGGTCCATGGGAGAAAGGGAAGGAGGTGGGGCACCAGAGGGAGATGATGGGCAGGTTGGGAGAAGAGAAGGGGTAAGAGGGGAGAAAGAATGAGTAACAGAAAAAGAGAGAAAGGGGGGAGGGAGGAGAAATTACTCCAGGTTAGAGAAATTGATGTTCATGCTGTCAGGTTGGAGACCACCCAGGTGGAATATGACGTGCTGCTCCACCAATCTGATCATGACTTCATTGTGGCAGCAGGGAAGACCTGGACTAGCACGTTGGAATGGGAACGGGGAGTAGAAACAAAATAGGCGGCTACTGAGAAAACCCAGCTTTCGTGACAGGCAAAAGACGGTGCTTGATGAAGCAGTTCCCCCGGTCCACATCAGGTCTCACCGTTGTAGAGGAGGCTGCACTGGGGGCACTGGATACAATAGATGACCCTGAACCAAGCACATCACTTTCTTTCATGTTCATCTGTGAGAGTGAATGATGTGCAGTGAGTGGGGTTGTTAGCATAAGTAGTGTGTCTGACAGCATGTGGGAGTTGAGTTACACGTCGTTATAGTGAAAACTGTCAGCTCTTTTTATGCTCAAATTGAAGGGTATCAGTTCTGGGAAAAGAAACTGGTGTGCAGCTTTTTAAACTCTGTGCTTGCAGCAGTGAGGGAAGGCACATTCCTGAAATCAAACACAAGGGGTCTTTTCCACTTGGAAAGTCTTGGGACAATGGTGATGGTCACTGTCTTCCCCCTTCATTTTGAGTTCCTCCAGCATTTTGTAAGCTCATTCCTATTCTGACATGTCTGTCCATGACCTCCCCTGCTTCACTGAGGACAATCTTAGGCTGGAGAAACAATACCTCATATCCTGTCAGGGTACCCTCCAACCCGATGCGTGAACATGAGTTTAGAACATAGAACAACACTGCACAGTACAGCCCTTCAGCCCACAATGTTGTGCTAACCCTTTAACCTACAAGATCATTCTAACAATCCCCCCCCCACACACACAAAGCCTACCATTTTCTTTCTCTAACTTCTGGTAAATCTACCCCTCTGCCCTCTTTTCCCTTATCTCGCCTGCCCCATCACACCTTTTCCTTTTTCTCTCACACCTCTCTCAATCTACCCATCATCCACACTCTCCTCCCTCTAGTGCTCCCTCTCATCTCCTTCCATTAATTCCCAGCTCTGCTGTCCTCTCCTATCTTATTCCATCTTCTTCAGGCCTCCCACCCATCATCACCCAGCTTCTTACCATATCTCCACTCTCCTTTCACTCACCTGTCCTCACTTTCTGCCCCCTCAGCTGGATCCACCTGCTCTTGATCCTTTCACTCCCCAGCTCTTTAGAATGTCCTCCCCCCCCCCACCACCTTGTTCTTTCCAGTCCTGATAAAGGGTTTCAACCCAAAACATTCACTCTTCATTCCCCTCTACGATTGCTGCTTGACCAGGTTTCTCCAATTTCCAGTAATGTCACTCCCCCTCTCTCCTTTACCGTTCCACACTCTGGTTCCCCTCTCACCCCTTCTCATCACCACGCCTGGGGATGACACGGTAGCGTGGTGGTTAGCGTAATGCTTTACAGCGCCAGCGATCGAGGTTCAATTTCTTCCGCTGTCTGTAAGGAGTTTGTGCCTTCTCCCCATGATTGCGTGGGTTCCTCCCACATTCTAGGTTAGGTGAGTAAGTTGTGGGTACGCTATGTTGGAAGCAGGGTTCCCCTGCACATTCTCAGACTGTGTTGGTCACTGACGCATACTCACATTTCACTGTATGTTTTGATGCCTCGATGTACATCTGACAAATAAAGATAACATCTGGAATCTCAATGGTTCAATTGAATATCAGAGAACGGTTCCAGTATACAACCTGAAATTCTCACTCTTCGCAGACATCCAAGAAACAGAGAGGAAAAGCTCCAAAGAATGAATGGCAGAGAAATGTTAGAACCGCGTATCCCCCTCCCTTTCCACTCACAAGCGGCAGTGAAACATCAACCCACCATCTACCATGCAAGCAATAGCAAAGCCCCAGAGACCATGGTCCAGAGTCCATCAAAAACTACTACCCATGCCAACATCTCACTCAGCCCGGCTCTCAGAGTTTGCTCCTGCAAAAGACGAGAGTGGAAACCAACAGCGCACTGGATGTTATAATCTGTCCGAGCAATCCCGCACCCCCGGCTCGAAGTCCAACAGGTTCGCACTTGCCGTCGAGGGAGAGAGAAATGGCTCGAGTGCAGGGGCCTCGTCACCGGCTGTCTTGATGTTTCAATCTCCCATTTCAGTCGGTGACGTTGGCGAGGAACTTCTTTACCTTTATCTCTCCCGCTCTAAATGAACTAAGCACTTACCCACGTTGCTGTTGATGGATCACAACATCCATCACACCAGGAAGTTCTGTTGTGCTAGACAAATGCCTGATAGTTTGTTACTGATCTAACAATATGAGACCAGAAGACATAGGGACAGGATTAGGCCATTCAGCCCATTGAATCTGCTCTGCCAATCCATTATGGCTGATTTATAACTCCTCTCAACCCCATTGTCCTGCCTTCTTCCCATAACCTTTGACACCCTTACTAATCAAGAACCTACCAACCCCACTTTAACTTGGCCTCCACAGCCAACTGAAATCCTTACCTTCTGGCTCAAGAAATTCCTCCTCAACTCCCTTCCAAAGGGACCTCCTACTATTCTGAGGATGAACCCTCTGGAACTAGACTCCCCTGCGAAAGGAAATGTTCTCTCCACATTTATTCCACATTTAATATTCGGTAGGTTTTAATAACATCCCCCTTCATTCTTCTGAACACCAATGAGTACAGGCCCTAAATTTCAGTTCCTCACACTGCCTGGACACAGGGTATAGGCATCCGTTAGCCTCGTGAGACCATGGATTTGCACTTGGAAGGTTTCCTGGGCGCAGGCCTGGGCAGGGTTGTATGGGAGACTGGCAGTTGCCCAAGCTGCAGGCCTTCCCCTCTCCACGCCACCGATGTTGTCCAAGGGAAGGGCACTAGGACCCAAGCAGCTTGGCACCGGTAATACCCTACCAGTATTGGATACAGAGTAATAAAAGAACATAGAAACCCTACAGCAAAAATACAGGCCCTTCGGCCCACAATGCTGTCCTGAACACATACTTACTTTAGAAATTACCTAGGCTTAGCTGTCTATTTCACTAAGCTCCATGTACCTATCCAGAAGCCTCTTAAAAGACCCTATTGTATCTGCTCCACCACCGTCGCCGGCAGCTCATTCCACGCACTCACCGCTCTCTGTGTAAAAAACTTACCCCTGACATCTCCTCTGTACCTGCTTCCAAGCACCTTAAAACTATGCCCTCTCAGGTTAGCCATTTCAGCCCTGGGAAAAAGCCTCCGACCATCCACATGATCAATGCCTCTCATATAACATAAAGTCATACAACACAAAAACGGGCCTCTCAGCCTGATTCATAAATGCCAACCTAGATGCTATCTAAGCTAATCCCTTTCCCTGCATTTTGCACGTATTTCTCCAAGTTCTTCTCATCACAGCCATCAGGATTCTGAAGACACGCAGTCAATGTTTGTAGAATGGCATCATCCCTTCCACTATCAGATTTCTGAACCGTGCTTGAAACCATGAGCACTACCTCACCATTTTGCTTTCATTTTGCATTGCTCATTTACTTTGTCCGTCTATTTCTTTCATTGCAACTTACAGTCATTCTCTATGTGTGGCACTGCAATGCTGCCGCAAATCAGCAAATTTCATGGTATATGTCAGTTCTGATAAACGGATCCCGATTCTGATTATGATCTTGATTCTGACCTTTTCTATCCAGAGATTTTAATTACTTGAAAATAAAATTAAATGGAGAATAAATCTCATCCGTGGCCAAATAACAATGCTTTCAGCCCCTAATCTCAAAGGTTGTTTAACAATCTCAAACACTTCTGAAGGAATATCTTTCCAAATGCTGCTTCCTTAGAGGTATCAAATTCCTCCTTGGGGACTATTAGTTTCTTTCACGGTGATGTGAAAGCTTAATTCTTAAACATCAAACAGGCTCCACAGCCTCAGGCAGAAAGTTTTTCATTCTGTGCAGATATGAAGGACGAAGAAAAGTTAATAATGCTGACTCATAGCTATCTGTACTGAGCATTACCCCCGGATTATTAATTATTGCTGCATCAAACTTTCTCTTTCCACGTAGGTAATGTCACCAAAAACACTTGGAGCTTTACGCCTGGCTCCCTTCCACATCTGTCCAAAAACCAGCTGGTGCTTAACAGCCCTGCCTGCTGTCTGTCCTGACACCCAGGCTGTGTCATTTATCACATTTGTTCTCTCACAGGCTGTGTATGTCACAGATCGTTCCAGCGTTTCGTGGTGCATTCCTCACTAAACCGTGCAGTGCATTAGGAGTCAGTCATTTCTACTAAGTCTGGACGGAAGATACTGCTTCTTGAAAGACATTACTCCCAGATAACTTTTACAACAATCTCTTAGTTACACGAAGACAGGGAATACTGCCGGTGCTGGGTATCCAGGGTAACACGCTCAAAATGCCGGGGAGACTCCACAGCTAAGGCAGCATCTGTGGAGAGGAATAAACAGTCAAAACTTTGGGCCAAGACCTTTCATCAGGACTGGAAAGGAAGGGGAAAGGAGCCTGAATTCCTTGAGAACTATTTCAAATTCTTAAACAGCCTTCAAGAAAGCAGCATTATTTGGCCATGGACGAGTTGAATTAAGTTGACTTTATTTCTTAAATCCTTCACATACATGAGGAGTAAAAATCTTTACGTTATGTCTCCATCTAAATGCGCTACGTGCAATCATAGTAATTTATAATCATTTACAATAAATTGAACAGTCAATGTAATATTGAGTACACTCAAGTCAGCGTGAGTTCATCAGTCTGATGGCCTGGTGGAAGAAGCTGTCCCGGAGCCTGTTGGTCCTGGCTTTTATGTTGCGGTACCGCTTCCCAGATGGTAGCAGCTGGAATAGATTGTGGTAGGGATGACTTGGGTCCCCAATGATCCTTTTTACGCACCCATCCTTGTAAGTGTCCTGAATCGTGGGAAGTTCACAACTACAGATGTGCTGGGCTGTCCGCATCACTCTCTCCATTCTCCATTCAATTTTATTCTGACTTCTTCCACCTTCCTTTCCAGTCCCGATGAGGCGTCTCAACCCAAAGCATCAACTCTTTATTCCTTTCCATAGATGCTGCCTGTGTGCTACTCCAATAGTTTCATATCGACCCTTGCTGAGTCATTTTTTAATATAAATTCCAGACGTTTAATTGCTTGAACTTAAAACTCTCCACCTGCCACGGCAGGACTTGAACTCGCATCGCCAAGTCAGTTTTCCTAGTTGTCAGATGACGATGATGCCATCATTTAACCACTGGTTATCCATGTAAGCTGGAGTCCAGACCTGCCTACAGGAGGTTTACAGTCCATTCATCACCTGTAACAGGGCCTTAAGCTACTCCAACACATTGAGCTGATTCTTAGGCAATTTCTGTGATTTTGTCTCTGTGCATTAATCATTTATAGAACATAAATTCCAGAGTCAACATGGTTTATTGTCATTCTTCCATACACGAGTGTAAAGGAGAACAAAATGATTGTTACCCTGGGTCTGGTGCGTCATAAAAAAACAGAATAAGCATAAAACGCAATAAATATGAATATAAAAGCAACCTTATCAAACACAAGTTGAGTGTGGATAGAACATGGATCATTACAACACAGTACAGGCCCTTCGGCCCACATTGTTGTGCTGTTGAACCTGCTCCAAGGTCAATCTAAAGCCTCCTTCCAACATAGCCCTCCATTTTTCTACCCTCCATGTGTCTCTCAAAGAGTCTCTTACACCACTCCTGGCAGCAGTTCTACACACCCTCCACTCTGTGTAAAAAAGTCTACCTCTGACATACCCCAATACTTCCATCTAATCACCTTAAAATGACAGAACGCCTGCTTTTCTGCCCTGGGAACAAAGTCTCTGGCTGTCCATTTGATCAATGGTCATTGACCACGGCAAGAGGCTTGCTGTACGCCCTCCTGTCTGAGGTTGAGAGGTGCTGAGAGCTTCCAGTTCTTGTGGGAGTGAATGTCATCTATAAACTGTCCTGGTCCAACCACGTTGACACCACAGCTAAAGAAACTCACCGACATCTGCAGCTTTGAATCGTTATTCAATGGCCGAACCCCTGAACGACTATCCTAAAATTTACCGCTTGCTAGTTTGCACCACTTTTGTAGAAAGAGGGGAAGAGGGAATGTCGGGGACGGGTGAGGTTTCTTGGATTGTGTAGACTGCTTTACCGAGGCTGTGAAACGTGTGGACGGGGTCTGCGGTGGGGAGGCTGGTCTGTGTGAGGGACTGATCTGCGTCCACAGCTGTCTGAGTTTTCTTGTGGTCACGTGCAGAGCAGTTGCCGTACCAAGTGCATGGATAGGATACTCTCTCGGATGCAGCTGTAAAATTGGTGAGGGTCAACGGGGCCATGCTGAATTTCGTTAGCCTCCTGAGTAAGTTGAGATGTCGGTGAACTTTGTTAGTCGTGGTGTCTAAGGGGCTGGACCAGGACAGGCCCCTGGGGGAGGTGAAGCCTCTCAAACTCAGACGGGTGAGTATGCACTGACCTATTCCTGAAATCAATGACCATCTCTTTTGTCTTGTTGACATTGAGAGAAAGCTTGTTATCACGATACCAAGTCACTCAGCTCTCTGTCAAATCATCTGCCAGAGTTCTGTTGGTTTTGTTTATTACTCTATGTTGTGGTTTTAATTTGCAGTATTCAGTCTACCAAAGCTTCCAGAATTTTCTTTCATCCTTTGTGCATCACTTACCTCACTGTGACCATTCAACTCTACCAGATGACCTGGCTTGTACATTTGCTCATAAATTCTTGAATGTTAAAGGTTATAAGGATAAAATTTAGCCTTGATTTGATGCATGTACATCAAAATATTCAGTGAAATGCATCGTTTGCATCAACGGCCTCCACAGCCCGAGGAGGTGCTGGGGGCAGCCCGCAAGTGTCGCCATGCTTCCAGTGCCAACGTAGCATGCCCACAACTTACTGACCGTGACCCGCACGTCTTTGGGATGTGGAAGGAAACCGGAGCACCAGGAGGAAAACCCACTCAGTCACAGAGAAAGCTTGCAAACTCCTTACAGACAGCGGTAGGAATTGAACCTCGGTCACTAACCGTTACACTACCATGCAGCCTCAGGGGACATTGAGATTACCGATCACTAAGACTCTTGGGATTTAGAGATCACAAGAGCTGGGGTGGGAGGGGGGCTGACCTTACAGAAGTGTTCAAAATTAATGAAATGCACAGGTAAGGTGGGTAACAACAGCCCTTTCCCTAGAGTGGTGGAGTCCAAAACTAGGGGTCATGGGTTTCAGGTGAGAGAGGGAAGATTTAAAAGGGACCTGAGGGGCAGTGAATACAGAAAATGAGCTGCCAGAGGAAGTGGTTGAGGCAGGTACAATAGTATCATTTAAGGAGCACTTCATAGCTACATGGAAGACTGAGGCTTGGAGAGATATGAGCTGAATGCTGGTGGGCACTTTTGGATTGGTTGGGCCGAATCTGATTGAAACATATAAGATTACCAAGGGATTGGACACGCTAGAGGCAGGAAACATGTTCCTGATGTTGGGGGAGTCCAGAACCAGAGGCCACAGTTTAAGAATAAGGGGGTAGGCCATTTAGAACAGAGTTCAGGAAAAACTTTTTCACGCAGAGTTGTGGATCTGTGGAATGCTCTGCCTCAGAAGGCAGTGGAGGCCAATTCTCTGGATGCTTTCAAGAAAGAGTTAGATAGAGCTCTTGAAGATAGCGGAGTCAAGGGATATGGGGAGAAGGCAGGAATGGGGTACTGATTGTGGATGGTCAGCCATGATCAGATTGAACAGCGGTGCTGGCTTGAAGGGCCGAATGGCCTACTCCTGCGCGTATTGTCTGAAGTCTATTGAATGGCATGTATGGATGCTTAATGACTCTATGATTGCTCTTTTGAACAACGATTGAACCGCCATATGGATATATCCAAATGAATGGTGGCATAGCAGTTAACACAACGTACAAGTGATCCTGGTTCAATTCCCGCCACTGCCTGTAAGGAGTTTGTCTGTTCTCCCATGACCGTGCTCCGGTTTTCTCCCACAGTCCAAAGACATACCAGTTAGTGGGTGAAGCGGTCACTATAAATTATCCCATGATTGGGATAGGATTAAATTGAGGGACTGCTGGGCAGTGTTCCTTGAAGGGCCGGAAGGGCCTATATTATACACGGTAAGTCAATAAGTACATGGTTGTAGGGATGAGCAATTTCAGCAAACAGGTTAGACTGGAGAGTCTGGCGTTGTTCTCCTTTCTGAAAGAAGGTTGCGAAGAGATTTGATGGTGGACAGCACAATGATTGGTTGAAAAAGTACATGGAACGAGCTTCCTGAGGAAGTGGCTGAGGCAGATTCAATAGTATCATTAAAGAAATACTTGGATAGGAACATGGAGGGAAATGAGCTGAACACAGGAAAATGTCGATAGCTGTGTGGGTACCATAGTCTGCAGGGACTCATTCAGCCGAAGGGTATGTTTTACTCTATGACTCTGAGTGGGTGGAGACAACAGGTGTAGGTGGTTTAAAGCCTGCTGGAGAGAGATTTTAAAAACTGAGGCCAAAAGAGATGGGGGAGGGATGTGAAGAGAGGTTTGTTTCTAAAGCAATTGTCGCACAGTATTTCCAAACTGGTATTGTATAGTCACTTGAGAGAATATCATTTTCAGCGCTACCGGTAAAGAATTGAGGAACGGGCACAAAGAATAGCTCAACCTTGAAGCCACGCCGGCTCAATAGCTCCCTTCTGTGCCGTAACAATCCAAATGTTCCACAACTTTACAACTCTGCCAGGTTTCCATTGTCCTCCAACGTCCACTTGCCCTTTTGTGTTGATCAATTCCAAGGTTGCTATGTGCCTGGATCACATGATGCATCCCTCAGGCTCTCCCCATTGGTTACCCATCACATCTGTTCTCTACTAGCTCCACCTACTACCTTAACTGACTGGAATATTCTGGAATGTCCATTCCATTATGCTTCTTCCCATCTGCAGCTTTCTTTCAAATAAAAAAGAAGATAAATACATATTCCTTTCACTAAGTACAAACACAAAACATTGGAAGAATTCAGCATGTCAGGCTGCATCTATGAAGGGGGATAAGCAGCTGATATTTTAGGCTGAGGGCCTTCATTCCAGACGCTCACCACTGTGTTAAAAAACTTGCCCTCACATCTCCTTTGAAATTATTGCCTCCCACCTTAAATGCATGTTCTCTGCAGATCTGGAGAAAACAACCCAGGTTTGTCCAGTCTCTTTTTATCATTCATGCCTCTAAACCAGGCAGCATCCTGGTAAACCTCTTCTGTGCCCTCTCCAAAGCCTCAACATTCTTCCTATAGTGGGGTAACCAGAACAGCACTCCATACTCCATGCAGTCTAAAACGAGGTTCGATTAGCTTCTTTTATACATGTTCACGATAATAAGTTTACTTTGATTTTGACTTGGACATAAGACCACAAGACCGTAAGACGCAGGAACAGAATTAGGCCTTTTGGCCCATCGAGTCTGCTCCACTGTGGCGGATCAATCCCATTCTCCTGCCTTCTCCCCTTAACCTTTCATGCCCTAACTAATCAAGAACCTATCAACCTCTGCCTTAAACGCACCCAACCGCCACAGTTGCCAGTGGCGATGAATTCCACAGATTCTCCACCCTCTGGCAAAAGAAATTCCTCCTTGTCTCTGTTCTAACTGGGCATCCTTCTATTCTGAAGCTGTGCCCTCTGGTCCTTGACTCCCCCACCGTGGGAAACATCCTCTGCACACCCACTCTATCTAGGCCTTCCAGTATAGGTTTTAATGCGATCTCCCCTCATTCTTCTAAATTCCAGTGAGTATACGCCCAGAACCATTATACAGGCTCCTGATACAGTGAGGCTTTCCTCATCCTTTGTGCTGCCTCCAATGTCAGCACATCCTTTCCTAAATAAGGGGTCCGAAATTGCTCACAGCACTCTAAGTGAGGTCTCTCCAGCATTACGCCCCTGCTTTTGTGTTCACTAACATTGCATTTGCCTTCTGCACCACCAGCTCAAGCACTTGTTTCAGTCTGGTGAGAGCAACGAGCTGCAGGCACCCACCAACCTCTCGGCAAAGTTCTTAAAAACACGTCCTTATGTCAATTTCCACTGCTGGTCGACTCTACGTCCCAGGAGTAAACAGTGCAATATCCAATGCTTTCCCAAATCCAGTCGCGGAAGGCCTGGAGGAGGCAGAGGATTAATAGGATTAAAATTATACTGATGGAATTACTTTAACTAAACAAGTTCCACCTTAAGGAGCTTTATGAAAAGCGAGATCAGTGGGACTCAGCTCTGATGTAAACTGTGGCTTTCTCTTGTTTAATATAGCTGTTAATTGAAGGACCTAAGGGGGAACTTCATGCAGAAGCTGGTGGGTATGGAATGAGCTGTCAGTGGAAATAATTAAAGCAGGTACAATTATAACATTCAAAGAGTATACGAATAAATGTATGATTGAGAAAAAGTTTAGAGCAGAGACTCCAAGTTTGTTTTATGCCGTGGATGCCGACTGTCAACCGAGGGGTTTGAGGACCCCAGGTTGGGAACCTTTGGTTTAGGGGGATATGAGCCAAGCGCGAGCAATGAGATTGGCTTAGCTAGGCATCTTGGTCTGCACAAAGAGCCAGCATGCCTTCAGCTGCCTGGGTCCCAATCTTTACGAATGGGATCCGGGGAAGCTCGGCTCTCTGCAGTTCGAACTGGCTTCCCCATCGAAAGCAGGGGGCAGTTGCCGGTGGTGCACCTTCTGCCTGGAGGTCGGTCCCACAGGGATCTGTTGTCGGGCCCCTGCTCCCTGTGATTTCCACAAATGACTTGGATGAGGAAGTGGAAGGGTGGGCTTGCGGAGGACAAGAGGGCTGCTGGTGTCGCGGAGAGTGTAGAAGGTTGTCGTAAGTTACAACAGGACGCTGATAGGATACAGAACCGGGCTGAGAAGTGGCAGATGGAGTTCAACCTGGAAAATGCCAAACTTCACGACATAACGTCGAGATAATAAATAGGATTCTGATTCTGATTCTGATACTTTGTCCCCTCTCCCCCACCCACCTGCTTTCCCCCTCACCCATCACCGGCCAGCTTGTGCTCCTTCCCATCCCCCACCTCCCCATTCTGGTTTCTGCCGCCTTCCCTTCCAGTCCCGATGGAGGGTCAGCCTGAAACATTGACTGTTGTATGTCGCCTTTTCATTGGCAACATACAAGAGTCCATGTTCCAAGCCTCCCTGGCAGTGCTCCCCAACTCTTCCTCCATCAGAGTTACAACTGCATCGAAGCTGCTTCATGAACCCATGCTGAGCTCATCAGTTTCATCAACTTTGCCCCCAACTTCCACCCTGCCCTTAAATTCACTTGGACCATCTCTGACACGTCTCTCCCCTTTCTCAATCCCTCTGCCTCCATTTCTGGAGACAAACTGTCGACTGACCTTTTGTGAACCGTCTGATTCCCCCAGTTATCTTAACTGTACCTCCTCCTGCCCTGTCCCCTGTAAAAATTCTGTTCACTTCATCTCCTCCGCATCTGTTTCCAGGATGTGGTTTCCATTTCCAGGACATTGGAGATGTCCTTCTTCTTCAAAGTATGGTGTCTCCCTTCCGTCCACCATTGATTCTGCCCTCACCTGCATCTCCTCCATTTCCTGACTACCCGCGCTCAACCCACCTTCTCGCCACCTTAACAGCGATAGAGTTCCTCCTGTCCTTACCTGCCACCTCATGAGCCTCTGCGTCCAACACCTGCAACTTCGGCCACCTTCAGCAGGATCCTATCACCAAATGTGTCTTTATCTCCTCCCCCTCTCCACTTTCCACAGGATCTCTTCCCTCCATGATTCCCTTGTTCATTTGTCCCTCCCCACTAATCTCCCCCCCCCCCCGGCCAAAGTGCCACACCTGCCTATTCACCTCCTCCCTCCACTCCACGCAGAGCACCAAACGGTCCTTCCAGGTGAGACAACACTTCACTTGGGGTCATCTGTTGTGTCCGGAGATCCTGAAGTGGCCTCTTCTACTTTGGTGAGACCCGTTGTAAATTGGGGGGGGGGGGGAGCACTTTGTCGAGTTCCTCTGCTCCATCCTCCAGAAGTGGGAATTCCTTGTGGCCAAACAATTCCAATCCCCATTCCCATTCTGAACTATTGCTCCATGGCCTCCGTGGATTGTCACCTTGTCGTGGTGGAGAAGCTTGCATGGTCCTGAGATCCCAAGAGCGATACTGTCTGGAGCTGAGCTCCTGGTAGGGTCACCCGTGGCGGTAAGGTCGAGGGTGAGGTCTCTGACAAAGAACAGTCCAACCAAGACCTCAACGGTGGAACAGGCGGACGAAGTTACTTCGAACTCAACGGCTGTGAAGGCGGATGAAGTCTGCAACAAATCCATCAGCCCCAATCGTCATGGTTTCCATGCCATTGGAATCAGTTGGTTGATTTGTGAAGTATCATGTGCTTCTTGGAGTGAAGCATCAAGAACACGTTAAGCAAATACACGCACAGGCATCTTCACTCTGTGGAAACGGAACGAAGACCATCATTCTCGACCTCGAGAGATAGCCACGACCATGGCCTCCTCTTAAGGCCAACTTCAGGCTGGAGGAGAAAACAACTTATATTTTGTCTGGGTAGCCTCCAACCTGATTGCATAACTATCAATTTCTCCTTCCAGTAAAAAATATTTCCTCTCTCCCTCCCCTCTTCTTCTATTCCTCACATTGGCCTCTTACCTCTTCTCACCTGCCTATCACCTCCCTCTGGGATCCCTCCTCCTTCCCTTTCTCCCATGGTCCACTCTCCTCTCTTCACAGACTCCTTCCTCTCCAGCCCTTCACCATTCCCACCTATCTCCTTCCCCTCCCCCACCTTTTTGCTCTCGCATCTTCTCCCTTCTTTTCTAGTCCTGAAGAAAGGTCTCGGCCTGAAACGTCGGCTATTTATTAATTTCCACAGATGCTGCCCGACCTGCTGAGTTCCTCCAGCATTGTGTATGCATTGCTTTGGATTTCCAGCGTCTGCAGAATCTCTTGTGTTTACTGTCGACTGTTTATTCATTTCCATCAGATGTTGCCTGAATTGCTGAGTTCCTCCTGCACTTTGTGTGTGTTACTGAATTGACAAAGCAGACTACAGATGTAAATAGCATAAATGAAGTAAACAACAGGTTACTGTTGAATTAAATTAACCAGCTGCCATCGCAGGAGCTAAATTTGCATGTCCGTGTCATTCATCAGTACAAGCTATACTGTAATGTTGAACATTTGACCACGGTGAAAGCTAAATATTGAATTTCTAAAATTTTAAACATTGAATTTCTTTGGGGCAGATAAACCAGTGATAGAAGAACACTGGAGCTATACCCAGATCTTGCACTGGGACCGATGACCGGGGACAATCAAGAATCAAACTGACCTGACCGTCATGGTTGGACGACCTGAAGCCCGTGTGGGACACAGCAGGACAGTCAGAGTGTAGAGAGAACTAATTCTTCATCCATTTTCCCAGCCTCAGGGCAATCTGTGTCTAAAGAACTTTCCACGGTGAATCAAAAAACAGGCTGCTGGGCGACTCAATGGGTCGGGCAGCATCCGTGGAGCCAAACCTGCTGAATTCCTCCGTTAGCGACATCTTGAGGTCCAGACCACTTCGCTCACCTCAACTCCGAAACAATTCCGGAACCCGCAGACTCGCTTTCAAGGACTCCACAACTCATCCTCTCAGTATTATTTTTTGTTTGCACTGTCTTCGTTTACGTAGAGGTTTTTGTAAACTCTATTGTACTTCTCTATTTCCCGATAAATGCCCATGAGAAAATGAATCTCAGTGTAGTATACAGTAAAATCCAGTGGAGTAAATAGAGAAAATTCAAAAATCTGTGGTGTAAAGGGACTTGGGAGATCTTGCGCAGGTTAACTTGAGGGTCCAGAGGAGGTTCATAAGAATGATTCCGAGAAGGGTTAATGTATGAGGAAAGCCTGATGGCTCTGGGCCTGTACTCACTGGAGTTTCGAGGAACGGTGTGGGGTGGGTCTCACTGAAAACTATCGAATACTGAAAGGCATGGATAGAGTGGATGTCAACAGGCTGTATTCTACAGTGGGGGAGTCCAGACCAGAGGGCACAGCCTCAGAATAGAGGGACCTCCATTTGGAACAGAGATGAGGAGGAATTTCTTTAGTCAGTGGTAAGTTATTGGATCATTGCCACAGACAGCTGTGGAGGGTAAATTGTTGGGTATATTTAAAGTGGGGGTTGATCAGGACATCAAAGGTAATGGGGAAAAGGCAGAAGAATGGGGTTGAGAGGGATAATAAGTCAGCCACAAATGAATAGCAGAGGAGACTCAATGAGCCAAATGGCCTAATTCTGCTCCAATTTTTTATGGTCATAATTTCTATATTCTATGATTTCAACGTCTCCAAGCCCCACCTCAGAGTTTGGCTGCAATCCATTCTGCTTCTTTCACTGTGAAATTTAGACCAAAAGACTACAACACGTAGGAACATAATTAGGCCATTCAGCCCATCGAGTCTGCTCCACCATTCCATCATGGCTGATTTATCATCCCTCTCAACTCCTGCTTTCTCCTGCCTTCTCCCCATAATCTTTGATGCCCTGTTGAAGCAAGAACCCATCAGCCTCTGCTCAATGACTTGGCCTCCACAGCTGTCTGTGGCAATACATTTCATAGAACCACCACCCTCTGGCTAAAGAAGTTCTTCCTCATCTCTGTTCTAAACGGATGTCCATCTACTCTGAGGCTGTGCCCTCTGGTCCCAGATTCTCCCTCAACAGGAAACATCCTCTCCACATTCACTCTGTCTAGGCCTTTCAATATTCAATAGCGTCCGGTGAGATCCCCCCGCTCGTTCTTCTAAGCTCCATCAAATACAGGCTGAGTGCCATCAAATGCTCCTCATATGTTAGCCCTTTCATTCCTGGAATTATCTCTCGAGAACATCCTCTAGATCCTCTCCAATGTCAGCACATCTTTCCTTAGATAAGGAGCCCAAAACTGCTCAGTGCCAAGTCCAAGTGCCGTCTGACTAATGACTTACAAAGCCTCAGCATCACATTCTTGCTCTAATATTCCAGTCCTCTCAAAACAAATGACTCGACTTGCAAGTTAACCTTTAGGGAATCCTGCACGAAGACTCCCAAGCCTCTTTGCACCTCTGATTTTAGAATTTTCTCCCTGGTTAGAAAATAGTCTATGCCTTTATTCTTTCTGCAGAAGCGCATGACCATACACTTCCCTATACTATACTCCATCTGCCACTTCTCTGCATATGCTTCTAATCCCTCCAAAGTCCTTCTGCAGACTGCCTGCTTCCTCAACATGAGCTGGTTCTCCATATATTTTTGCATCACCTGCAAACATGGTCACAAGGCTATCAATTCTGTCATCCAAATCACCGACACATTGACATGTAAAGTAAGAAGAAGCTGTCCCAACACAGACCCCTGCGGAACACCACAAGTCACCAGCACTCGACCGTAAATGGCCCCCTTTGTTCCCACTCTTTGCCTCCTGCCAGTCAGCAAATCTTCTATACGTACAAAAGCTGGATTAACTCAGCAGGTCAGGCAGCATCCGTTGAAGCAAGCGGTCAACGTTTCATTGTCTGCTCGTTTCAACGGACGCTGCCCGACCTGCTGTGTTCATCCAGCTTTTGTACGTGTTGCTTTGACCACAGCAACTGCAGTGTATCTTGTGACTTGGAAATCTTCTATTTTACGTGTGGCACCTTGTTAAAGATCTTTTGAAAATCCAAGAGGGCAGCATCCACTGACTCTCCTTTGTCTTTCTATCTGTTATTTCCTCAAAGAATTCCAACAGATTTGTCAGGCAACGTTTTCCCTTAAGGGAACCATGATGACATTGTCCTACTTTATCATTCCCCTCCAAGTACTCATCTTTAAAAATGGACTCCAATATCTTCTCAATCATGGAAGTGAGGCTAACTGTCTTGTAAATTCCTTTCTTCTGCCTCCCTCCCCTCTTAAAGACTGACACTTGCAGTTTTCTAGTCCTCCCGAACCATTCCAGAATTGAGTGATTTTTGAAAGATCATTACTAATGCCTCTACAAACTCTTCAGCTACTTCTTTCAGAACTCTACAGTGGAGTCCAACTGGTCCAGATGATTTATCTACCCTTCAACCTTTCAGCTTCCGAAGCACCTTCTCCTTAGTAATAGCAACTCCACTCACCTCAGCCCCCTAACACTCGCGGATTCCTGGCACACTGCTAATGCCTTCCACAGTGAAGACTGACACAAAATACTCAATAAGTTAATTTGCCATTTTTACTCCCCAGCATAATTTTCCAGTAGTCAGATATCCACTCTCACCTCAATTTTACTCTTTATATATATGAAAAACTTCTGGTACCATCTTTTATATCTTTGGATAGCTTACCTTTTTCATCTTTTCTCTTTTTATGGCTTTTTAGTTGTCTTCTGTTGGTTTTGAAAAGCTTCCCAATCCACTACCTTCTCACTAATTTTTTGCTATATTATATGCCCTCTCTTTTGCTTTTATGTTGGCTTTAACTTCTGTTATCAACCATCCTCCCATTAGAATGCTTATTAATCTTTGGGATGTATCTCTCCTTTGCCTTCCAAATAGGCCCCCGAAACTCCAGCCATTGCTGTTCTGCGGTCATCCCTGATAGTAACCCCTTCCAACAAACTTACTTCTCTGTAATTCCCCTTAGCTCACCTTAATACTGATATATCTGACTTTATCTTCTCATTCAGGATCTCAATACACAATGCATCTACTTGTATACTAATTGCCCCATCCTCAGCCTGATCACTCCGGTTCCCATCCCCTTGCCAGATTAGTTTAAACCCTCCCCGGCTGGTCTAGCAAACCAGCCTGCAAGGATACCTCACAACATTAGTAGCCGGTCCAGATGGCAAGGGGTTAAACATACCTGGGCATAATTGATGGTGTTCAGGACTTACACAAAGCCTGAGGGACCCCGCGTGCACAATTTCTCCTCATTAATATTCAGGAGGAAGGTTTAAGAGTTCAGAAGAGGAAGGCTCCATATGAATTGCATCAAGATTAGTGACATTTGAAATTCAGATGAATAGGAGTTCGATCTCTCTATTGTTTTGCATGAAGTAAGGCTGTCTTTGCACAGAAACCAGATTATCCTGATGACATGTATTGATTGATCCCTTTGAAAAAAAGGAGGTGAAACCGGGATCTGAAGTTAACTTTGAATTGAATAAGGAGAGAGATGACATCCAGCCTCAGCTGCTGACATATTGTTTTGTGAAGATGCAGGCCCGGAACCGGTCTCTGCCTAGTGCTGCTAACCAAGGACGTCTTCCACCTCTTGACACTCATGATTTTTAATAAATCCTTCAGCAGGCTTAGACAAAATACAGATCCTCACATCTATTGTGTCTTTCATAATGAGGAGATGTCTCAAAGCACTTTGGAAGCAACGAAGTATGTCCTGCCTTAGTCATGCAAGTGATTTGAGAGACACCAGCCACTCTAGGCACAAAGAACTCCCACAATTAGTGATGCACAATTTGATTTAGATTCAGATTTATTCATCTGCACATCAAAATAAAGAGAAAAAGGTGTTGTTTGCGTCAACAACGCACCGAAGTGTGCGCCCCTAGGAGTTGCCACGCGTTCCTGTGCTAATGTTGCATGCCCACAACAGAACGACTCAGGCTACAAACAGCAAACAGAACAGCAGCAGCAAAACAACTGGCTTAGCTCCCTCCCGTCCAACCAAACACATCCATACACGGACAGTCCTCCAATTCCAAGACGTTGCTGGCCTTCGAACACGGAGTGCGGAGTGAAGGACTGGACTGTAGACGTTCTCTGTCATTCGTCCATGTTGCGGAATATGAAACGCGGAGCAGAGGCCCGACTTCTAACTCCTCACCGTCCCTAAATCCAAATCTGACCTCTAACTTCCCCCCATTAATGCCGCTAACCCCCAACTCCCCTCCCTTTCAACAAAACCATGCTACAAGCTTAAAAAAAATCTAAGTCAAGCCAAGTTGAGTTTCTTGTCATTTAACTATATACATGTATACCGTCTAATGAGACAACGTATCTCTGGACCAGGGTGTAAAGCACAGTAGTACACATAACACACAAAGTAAGAATAAAATCTACAAATAGATTACTTAAAAAAACAAAGTAAAGTGCATAAATTAAATATTATAAGGTACGGCACAAAATAACCAGTGACACTTCTAATGTGAAACAGCAAAAACTTCAGAAGCTTAATGGCCCGAGGGACGAAGCTGTTTTCAATTCTGACCGTTCTTGTCTTTACGCTTCATTGTCTCCTGCCCGATGGTAGAACGTCAAAGGGGATGGGTGGGATCTTTAATAATACTAAGGGCCCTGCATATGCAGCTCTCCTGATAAATGTCCTCGATGGTTGGTCAGGGACCCCTATGATCCTCTCAGCTGTCCTTCCAGTCCTCGGTAGTCTGAGCCACAATCTCGATGGAGGTTGCAGCTTGGCACCTTCTTGATCATTTGTTTGACTGATGTGAGTTTCTGGATAATGACCAGCAGGCGTCCACTCTTCTAATGTGGCATCAGCATAATTCGGTTAGTTTTGTTTGTTAATTTAGTAACAAGGAATATTCATCAAAAGCACATACAAAATGCTGGAGGCAAAAGCCAGAATAAAAAGGTAGGGAGGGAGAGGAGTATAAATTAGCATAGATGAAAGGTGGAATGGAGTGACAAGCTGACAGGTGATAGGTGAGACCAGGTGAGGGGGAAGGAGGGATGAAGTGAGAAGGCAGCAGGTGATAGGTGAGACCAGGTGAGGGGGAAGGAGGGATGAAGTGAGAAGGCGACAGGTGATAGGTGAGACCAGGTGAGGGGGAAGGAGGGATGAAGTGAGAAGGTGGCAGGTGATAGGTGAGACCAGGTGAGGGGGAAGGAGGGATGAAGTGAGAAGGTGGCAGGTGATAGGTGAGACCAGGTGAGGGGGAAGGAGGGATGAAGTGAGAAGGTGGCAGGTGATAGGTGAGACCAGCTGAGGGGGAAGGAGGGATGAAGTGAGAAGACAGCAGGTGATAGGTGAGACCAGGTGAGGGGGAAGGAGGGATGAAGTGAGAAGGCAGCAGGTGATAGGTGAGACCAGGTGAGGGGGAAGGAGGGATGAAGTGAGAAGGCGGCAGGTGATAGGTGAGACCAGGTGAGGGGGAAGGAGGGATGAAGTGAGAAGGCAGCAGGTGATAGGTGAGACCAGGTGAGGGGGAAGGAGGGATGAAGTGAGAAGGCAGCAGGTGATAGGTGAGACCAGGTGAGGGGGAAGGTGGGATGAAGTGAGAAGGTGGCAGGTGATAGGTGAGACCAGGTGAGGGGGAAGGAGGGATGAAGTGAGAAGGCAGCAGGTGATAGGTGAGACCAGGTGAGGGGGAAGGAGGGATGAAGTGAGAAGGCGGCAGGTGATAGGTGAGACCAGGTGAGGGGGAAGGAGGGATGAAGTGAGAAGGTGGCAGGTGATAGGTGAGACCAGGTGAGGGGGAAGGAGGGATGAAGTGAGAAGGTGGCAGGTGATAGGTGAGACCAGCTGAGGGGGAAGGAGGGATGAAGTGAGAAGACAGCAGGTGATAGGTGAGACCAGGTGAGGGGGAAGGAGGGATGAAGTGAGAAGGCAGCAGGTGATAGGTGAGACCAGGTGAGGGGGAAGGAGGGATGAAGTGAGAAGGCGGCAGGTGATAGGTGAGACCAGGTGAGGGGGAAGGAGGGATGAAGTGAGAAGGCAGCAGGTGATAGATAGAAGAGGTAAAGGGTGGAAGAAGAAGGAATGTGATAGGAGAGGACAATGAACCATGGAAGGAAGGGAAGAAGGAGGGGAATTGGGGGTGGTGATGGGCATTTGAAGAGAGCAGAGTGAGGAATGGACAAAAGGAAGAAGTGGGGGGGGTGAGTTAGAGAAATTGATGTATCAGGTTGGAGCTATTCAAATGAAATATGAGGTGCTGCCTCTCCAACCTGAGTTTGGCCTCATCTTCGTAGTAGAGGAGGCCTTGGACGTGTCAGAATGGGAATGGAAAGTTGAATTGAACCTGAGAGGAGAGGATAGTGGACCATGGAGAAAAGGGATGAGGGGAGGGGGACCCAGAGGCAAGTGACAGGCAGGTGAGGAGAAGAGAAGGGGTGGGTGAGGAACCGTGGATAAAGAATGGAAAGGAATTTTAATTCTGCAACCAATAATTATTTGTTTGCAAGCACTGGCTGCCCAAGTTCAAACACAGATTGCTTACAGCCCCCGCAGGCCGCTTGTATTCAAATATTGAATCACTGTATTCCAATAGAGTGTCATGGAAGTAGGATCACAGAGATAAACAGTACAAAAACAGGCCCTTCAACCCAACACATCCATGCTAACCACTGAGCCTGTTCAATTTCCCTTCACAATGTTTGTCTCCATAAACCTGTCCAAGTGTTTTGAACTTTGTAATAGTACCTGACTTTCCCACTTCCTCTGGCAGATTGGTGTGACGTGTCTTCCCACACTGACTGTGCACACGGACCCGCACCGTCCAGGCCATGCCACCTCCTCACTCCTGCCATGGGGCAGCTGGTAGGTCCCACGACACCAGGTTCAGGAACGGTGATTACCCGACAATCACCAGACGGCTGAAGCAACGTGGATAACTTCACTCATCGTAACTCTGATTCCACAACATACACACCCACTTCCAAGGACTCCACAACTCAAGTTCTCAGAGTAATTTGTTTATCTATCTATCTATTTTTGTATTTGCACAGTTTGTCTTTTACACTTGGTTGATTGTCAGCCTTTATTTGTGTGTAGTTTTTCATTGATTTTATTTTTGTATTTCTTTGTTCTACTGTAAATGTCTGAAAGAAATGAATCTCAGGGTTGTATTTGGTGACGTATACGTACTTTGATAATACAAAGTGTATTTACTTTGAACTTTGACCTCAGTCATACACTAACTGTCTGTGTTCAGACACTAAATGCCTGCAATCATACGCTGATGGGCTCCACGTAAGTACTAAATGTTCCTGTTTAGACATTGATATCTAGTGTTGCTACAGTGCCTATGTTCACACGGTCACAGGGGTAGATCTTGGAATCCGATCCTTGGCTTCAGAGTTCATATCGACCATCAACCACGCATTTACTCTAATGCCAACCTCAAACCTGCGTTTTATTCTCACCATACTCCATTTACCCCCGCCCACCCGAATTCTAACCCCTCACTTACGCTCTAGGAGCAATTTACAGTGTCAATTCATCCACCAACCTTTGAGATGTGGGAGGAAACCTACATTTGATAGGCTGAGCGAGCTTTGGAGAGAAGGAGGATGCGAGTGACTTGATAGATGTGCATAAGAGGCAAAGATTGAGTGGACAGCTGGAAACTTTTTTCCAGGGCAGAAATGGCTTATACAAGCGGGCGTAATTTTGAGGTGAATTGAGGAAAGTATAGCAGAGATGTCAGGGGTAGGTTTTGGAAGTCACCTATTGCCTTCCTTCTCTCCAAATAGAAAAGCCTTAGTTTGCTTAAACTTTTTTGATGAGACATGCCCTCTTGTCCAGGCAGTGTCCTGGATACTGTCTCCTGTGCGCCCTTTCTAAAGCTTCTCCAACCTGACCAGAACCGAACACAATACTCCAAGTGAGGTCTATTCAGGGTTTTATTGAGCTGTAGCGTACCTTGTTGTGCTTAAATTCAAGAACTCTTGAACATCTGTGAATGCTTATTCGTTCTTGGGTTGTGAGGTGTGTCAGCAGGACAGTATCTATTCTCCACCTCCACCTGCTCCAGAAGAGGTGGAGGTGGACCAACACTCTCCACGTGAAGGTTTTGGGGAAGGTCAGCCCCATGTGTACCTGTGGAGCTTTCACCATGAGCAACTGCAAACACATCCACAACCCAAATTTCAACCAATGTGCCCAAACAGTTCGAAACAGTCTGAAATGTTGTCGTGGAGACAGATGAATCCTAACAGAATAATTCTGGTCCAACCACGAGCGGGCAAGAAAGTGCTCCAGCACTTCTGCTCCTCAGAAAGCTCCAGGAATCTGGCATTATCCCCGGTGAATCTCGTCAAATTTACCCATGCATCCTGTCTTGGATGCATCACCGATTGGTGTGGTAACCGCTCTCTGACCGTGACCGGAAGAAACTGCGGAGAGTTGCATTCACAGTTAGCACATCACAGAAGTCAGCCTACCCTTCTCACTGCCTGGGTAAAGCAGCCAGCAGAATTCGAGATTCCATCCAACCCCAAACCCTCTCCCTGGGCAGAGGGCACATGCGACAAGGTCAGCTTCTAAGCCAGTGTTATAAGACCATTGACCAGATCTCTTGCATGGTAAGACAGACTCTTTACCTCACGATCTACCTCCTTATGGGCCTTGCTCCATATTCTCAGCTTGTACAGCACCTTCTCTGTAACTGCAACACTCGTTTAATAATACAACTCAGCATTATTTATTTACATTTTTATTATTTGCATGATCTGTCTTCTTTTGCACATCGGTAGCTTGTCAGTCTTAGTTATTTACAGTTTTTTAAAAATAAATTCTATTGCATTTCTTTATTTTCCTGCAAAGGCCTGCAAGAAGATGAATCTCATGGTGACATCTGCATGCATTGATAATAAATTTGCTTTATTCTGCATTCTGTTATTATTTTTGCTTTGTACTGATGTTGTGAGATGAACTGAATAGGTGATTTTTCATTGCACCTTGGTACACGTGGCAATAATAACCCAATTCCCAGTTATCGGTGTTAGGAGCTGACTGTTTCACAAGCTTCTTGTATGCTGAACCAGGGCCAAATAGAGCATGAAGTGTGGCTGGCTCCGTGGCTCAGCAGGAAGGAAGTCCCGTATCCTCACAGTCCCAGGGATCAATCCTGACCCCTGACCTCCGACCTCAGGCTGCCCGCGTGGCATGTTCTCCCTGTGACTGTGTAGGGTTCCCCAGAGTGGCCCACCTTCCTCCCACGTCCCAGAAAGCCGTGCGGCTTGGTGAGCTAATTGGCCGCTGAAGATTAACCCCAGTGTGTGGTTGATATGTGGAATCTGGGGGCGGGGGGGGGGGGCGCAGTTAGGGTTGACGGGAATGTAGGGAACATGTATAGGTAGGTGACTCGTTGGGCCGAAGGTTGATTCCGTGCTGTGTGACTACACGGCGGTGCGCGCGTTATTCCCGTGACCTTCTCCCGCTTGCTTTCGAGCAGGCAGCGAGGATGAAGTGCTGGGGAAGGTCATGGAATGTGAGCACGTTTCATTGCTCTGTGAACCGTGAGGGTGGCCCTGCCTGACGGATAACAATCAGCACAGGCCCTGTGATTACTGTGCAATTTATCGGAGAATTGATCAGAATGGAAGCAGTCTCCACTGGCAACTGTCGCCATGGGAACCTCATTCCCAATGAGATTCCAGGCTGCTCCAGGGAGGGAGGCAGTGGCGTTCCTTGGGCAAGGGTGGCCCAGTGCAGGACCTGGCAAGGTTAACCCTTTGAGGACTCCTCCATTAACAAGTCGCCCACTGTGTGTGGATCCAGCCAGGAATATATGCATAACTGGCCAATGTCACAGAGCCGTGGGGTAGAACAGTACAAAAACAGGCCCTTAAGCCAACAATGCTGTGCCAAACTAATTAAATAATGGTAGGGTAACGGCCATTGTCACGCCTTACAGTGCCAGGTGTAAGATCGGAGTTCAATCCCTGCTGCTTTCTGTAAGGAGTTTGTACATTCTTGCCGTGACCATGAGGGTTTCCTCCAGGTTCTCCCGCTTCCTCCCACATTCCAAAGACATACAGGCTAGGGTTTGTAACCTGTGGGCATGCTATGTTGGCACACTTGTGGGCTGCCCCCTGAACACCTTAAGACTGTCTTGGGTCACTGGCACAAACAACGTGTTTTTCGATGGGCACGTGACAAAGCTAAACTTTAATATTTAATCTTTAATGTGGTCAAGTGCCCAACTAAACTACTCCCTTCATAAAGTCCATATTTTTCCATCCCCTGCACATTCATCTGCCTATTTAAGAGCCTCTTGAAAATCTCCATTGTATTTGCCTCATCACTAACCCAGGCATTGTATCACAGCAGAGCCATTGATGTCAGCTAAGAGAGTCATCACTGATTAACAGTGGCCCATTTTACACTAACCCTACACAAAACCGAGAACGTACAGCATAGTACAGTCCCTCCCCCCATAACAATGTGCTGACCCTCTACGATCAACCTAAACCTTCCCTCCCACATTGTGCTCCATTTTTCTTTCATCCATAACAGTCCCCTAAACTATCTTCTTCTGCCATCGCCCGAGCAGCACGTTCCATGCTCCAACCACTCTCCATGTAAAAATCTGACATTCCCTGTAATTTCCCTCTAATCATTTTAAAATTCTGCCCCCTCTTATTAGCCATTTCTGCCCTGAAAAAATATCCCTGGCTATCTACTCTCTCTGTGCTTTTTATCACCTTGTACACCTCTATCAAATCACCTTGCCCCCTTCTTCACTCCAAAGAGAAAACTCCTAGCTCCCTCAACCTATCCTCATAAGACATATTCTTATCCGGGTAAGTCTCCTTGGCACCCTCTCTAAGGCTCCCACATCCTTCTTACAATTAAGTGACCAAAACTGAACAGAATACTCCAAGTGTGGTCTAAACAGAGCTTTATAGAGCTGCAACATTACCCCTGGGCCCTTGAACTCAATGCCCTGACTAATGAAGGTGTAATTTTAAGGGATCTATGGACATGGCTTCTCCCCACATGCCCATCATTTCCTCCCTCATCTGGAGGGAGACTTCCTCCTCACCTCTTGTTCCACCCCTTCACTCTTTTATACTGGCTCCCCCCCCCCTTTGTCATTCAGTCCAGGTGGTGGGTTTTGACCCAAAACGTTGACTGTCCAGTTCCCTCCAGAGCTGCTGCCTGAACTGTTGATTTTCTCCAGCTTCTTGAAGGTACGTTTAAAAGCATCTTGCCAGCCGTGGTCTCGCCCCAGTGTTCGGTGATTGGTAAATGGTTGGTCTGTCTGCTGTTTGACTCCACAAGAACTGCTGCCCCCTCCATGGCTTCTACCCCAAGGGCAATTTAGAGAGCCAACCAGGATGTCCTTGGAATGTGAGGGGAGACCTGACTTTCCATGGTCACTGGAAGAACGTGCGTACTTCACATAGACAGCACTGGAGATTGGAATTGTACCAGAACACTGGAGCTTCACCAGCTGTTAAATTTATTTTTGAATTCTAAGTGTTACTGGTTTGTGAAAATGGATGATGCAGATTTTTGTCCAACCTCACAAGTTAAGGCTCAGTAAATGGTTTTGCCTGTCTGAACCACTGGGTCACAGGCTCGGAAAGAATGCCAGAAATACTCAGCAAGTCAGGAAGCATCTATGGAGAAGGAAACGTTGCTGCTGTCTTATATCATCAACCCTTCATTAGAACCGGTGAAATGAGAAAATTAATGTGTTTTAAGTTGCAGAGTGACAGGGTAGAGAAAACAGGGAATATCTGTGATAGGGTGAGATCATTGTTGTCCCGGCTAAACACTACAAGCTAGAAGAGGCCAAGCACAGAGATTGAGACTGAATTCTGAGAACTCTCAGCGTGAGCCTGCAAAACATCCCCCCCCCCCCACGCCACGCCACCACCTCCGCTGCTCAAAGAAGCTCAGCCAGTTCCATCCCGAACAGAAGCCTTCACGCTTTTGAAGACATCTTCAAAAAGAATTCCCTCAGAAAGACAGCATACATCATGAAGGCCCTTCACCACCCAACACAGGCCCTCTTCTCATTACTACCATCAGGGAGGAGGTCCTGGGGGACAGCCCATTACCTTGGCCACACATTCCAGTGCCAAGATAACATGCCCACCATGTTTACAGAACAACTCAAGCAACAACAACACAGTAACAACAAAACAACAGCAAAGTTTCCCTCTCTCACACACACACACGTGGTAAACTACATATACCTGTCTGGACGCGCCCCTCTGCTGACTGCTCCTGTGGCTCCTCCCACAGACCCCTGTATAAAGGTGATTGGAGGCACTGTTCCTCCCACAGTCTTCGACATGGTCGTGCTCCATTTTGCAGTTAATAAAAGCCTATCGTTCACTTCCAGTCTCCTAGAGTTATTGATGGTCCATCAACACAGACACACACACACACACACACACACACACACACACACACACACACACACACACACACACACACACACTCATCCAATGGACTCGCAGAGCCAGTGATTCTGCCAATGGGCCTCAATTAATTTTCAGGGTTACAATATATACTTCAGGCTTTGACCCCAGGACTTGTTGATGGCAGAGCCCAACTGCATTCCTAAATGTGATCTCAAGTCTAGAATCCTTCCCATACAAGACATCCAAAACGCTGGAGGGACTCAGTAGGTCAGGCAGCATCTATGGAGAGGAGTAAACAGTCGAAGCTTTGGGCCAAGACCCTTCACCAGGCCTGGAAAGGAAGGAGGAAGCTGCCAGAGTTAGAAGGAGGGGAGAGAGGGAAGAGTACAGACTGGCAGCTGATAGGTTAACAGCGAGTGAAGGGGAAGCCAGGTGTATGGGGAAGGGGATGAGATAAGAAGCTTGGAGGTGATAGGCAGAAAAGGTAAAGGGCTGAAGAAGAAAGAATGTGATAGGTGAGGTGGGTGGACCTTGGGAGAAAGGGGAGGAGGAGGGTCACAGTGGGAGAAGAGAAGGAGTAAGAGGGGAGCTGGAATGGGGAGTGGAAAAAGAAGGAATGGGAAGGGTGGAGAAATTACTGGAAGTTAGAGAAGTCGATGTTCATGCCTTCGGGCTGGGATCTACCCAGTCAGAATATGAGTTGTTGCTCCTCAAGCTTGAGGAGGCCTCATTGTGGCACTAGAAGAGGCCATGGACCTCTGTTGAGAATACCTCCCCTCTGAAATGCCTCATTGTGGCACTAGAGGAGGCCATGGACCTCCTCTCTGAAGTGACTCAGTTAACCACTTCATGCAACCACAGTGAGTGATTAAATGCCGGTGAATCAGAGCCGGTTGTGCTTGCATCTCAGGTTTGGTATCGATCATTCCAGTCTTTGATATTCAATCATAAGCAGGAGCCCTTTCACTGGCCAAGAAATTGGACAACCAGAATGAAATCCTCCAGTCTAGGCAGCCTCTGGCGTAAGTGGGGGGGAAGAACTGTCGACGTTTTGAATCCAAACCCTGGGTCACGACTGAGAGTGAGGAGGAGAGATGGCTGGGACAGAGAAGAGAGGGGGAGTGGTGAGACAAGGATCAGAGGGATTGGAGGACAGGGAGTAAAAGAAGATTTGGCCTTCTTTGTCACGTGTGCAGTAAGACATTGAACATACAGTGAAATGTGTCGATCAATGACCGAGAGTCCAAGGACGTGCTGGGCGGAAGCACACAAGTGTCACCGTGCTTCCAGCACCAATATAGCATGCCCCCAACTTAATAATGGTAACCCGTATGTCTTTGGAATGTAGGAGGAAACTGGAGCACTCAGAAGAAACCCACAGGGAGAATGTACAAACTCCGTACAGACAATGGCAGGAATTGAACCCGGGTTGCTAGCCCTGTAAAGGCATTGTGGCAACCCTTATTTCTGCTCCATCTCTCTCCCTCTCCCTCTGTCTCTCTCTCTCCCTCTCTCTCTTTCACACTCTCTCTTCACTCTCTCTCACTCTATCTCCCACTTTCTCTTTTTTTCTTACAATATATTGTCTCTCTCCCTCTCTCGGACTTCGTTTCTTTTCTCTCCATTCCCCTGAATATCTGCCTCTCTTGCTGTCCGTTTTTATTTAGCACACGTCTGTTTATCTCTACCTCTGCCTCTGGTCGTGGTTTCACTGGTAGGTTATGTTCACTCCCTGTCCCTCTCTCTCCAGCTGACAAGGTATAATTCTCATCCCTGCCTCCTGTAACAAAGCAAGGAAAGAGGGACAATCAAATGGACGTCAATCATCACCAGTCGATCAATTTGTCATGCACACACCATGGATATCGGGCTGGCAGCTATCTGATTAAATTCAATCTACCACCTAAGGGATTCACAGGGAGACGATCTGCAATTTCTGGGGCCATTTTGACCTGTGCCTTTTAATTCTTTTTTAAATTAGGAAGAGTGCACTTCATAAATACAGCAGTAAACTTCAGGTACAGCTGCAGGAGGTGGGGTGTATAGGCGCCCCTCTAACTTTACAACACTGCAATAAATCTCCGTGTTTTGCAATCCTAGGCTCACACAAAAGAATAACTGAAAATCATTACCCAGAGGTAACCTTTCAACCTGTAATGAAACCTCACTGGTGGCAGGATTTCTTCAAACTAATTGTCCAATTGATGCCCTTGAGTCTGGCGGTTGGGTCACTGAATTAACGTCTCGAACTGATGCGAAGACAGGTGCTGATTCACATGTTGGAAGGGCTTGTGGCAACAGGAGCAATAGGAGGTTGAACTTAGCCAAAATCTAGAAGTTGCTGTTAAATATTGCTCCATGGAGGGAGTGGCTCATTATTAGGTTTCTCACGGCATCTTTCAGACTGCCCTGAAAACTTCTCTGAAGTCAGTCACTGTAGAAGGAAACACAGATGAGATCCTGCACTCGATAAGGCCTCAGATAATGATTATTACCTAAAGTCTCAACAAACAACTATTGCCCAGAGGCACTCGCGTCAACCGCGATGCAGTGCTTTGAGAGATTAGTCATAGCCAGAATCATCTACTTAAGCAAGGACCTGAACCCACCGCACTTGGATCTCCTGGACAACTGCAATGTTTACATCAGACTGCTGTTTATTGATTACAGCTCAGCATTCAACACAATCGTATCCCCAACTCTAATCAACAAACTCCAAATCCCGGGTCTCTATAGCTCTCGCTTTAACTAGATCACAGTCAGCGCTGACTGGAAATAACATCACTGCTCATCGACAGTCACCAGCAGGTCACCTGAAGGACGTGTACTTAGCCCACTGCTCTACTCTCTCTAAACCCCGCGACTCTGTGGCTGGCCACAGCTCTAACACCTGGTATAAATTTGCCGACGACGTAGCTATCGTTGGCAGAATTTCCGATGGCGACAAGGAAGGGTACGGAGGTGAGATCGATCACGTGCTGTTGCACAGGTCCACAGCTGAGGTCCTTTCAGTGGTTTTTCACTCAACCCTGGAACATCTAGGCAGCAAAGGTGGATACGTCAGGATGCTCTTTATCGACTGCAGCTCAGCGTTCAATACTATCATCCCCTCAAAATGAATCAATAGGTTCTTAAGACTTTGGCCTCAATACCTCCTTGTGAATTTAGATCTTTAGTTACCTCACTTGTAGACCCCAGTCAGTGTGGATCATCTCCTCTACAATCTTCATCAGAAAGGTATGTGTTTAGCCCCCTACTCCACTCACTTTATGACTGTGAGGCTAAGCACAGCTCCAATGCCATAGTTAAGTTTGCTGATGACTCCACTGTCACTGGCCGAGTCTTTGATGGTGACGATCAATACATAGGAGGAAGACTGAAAATCTAGCTGAACGGTGCCTCTCGCTCATTATTGCTGATTATTGACTTCAGGAGGAAGATACCGGAGCTCCGTGAACCAATCCTTGTCAGGGGTTCAGCAGCTTTAAATTCCTCTGCGTTATCGGTTCAGAGGATTGGCCCTGGGTCCAGCGTGTAAGTGCAATTACAAAGAAAGCACATCAGCGTCTCTGCTTCCTTGGAGTTTGTGAAGATTCGGTGAGACGTCTAAAACTTTGACAGACTTCTACAGATGTGTGATTGAGAGTATGTTGACTGGTTGCATCACAGCCTGGAATGAAAGTACCGATGCCCTTGAATGGAAAGTCCAATAAAAGATAATGGATACGGCCCAGCCCATCACAAGTAAAGCCCTCATCACCACTGAGCACATCTACGTGAATCACTGTCGAAGGAAAGCAGCATCATGGACCCCGATGCTCTCCTCTCACTGCTGCCATCAGGAAGAAGGTACAGGAGCCTCAGGAACAGTTATCATCCCTCAACCATCAGGCTCTTGAACTAGTAGGGATAACTTCACTCATCCCGCCACTGAACTCTTCCCTCAACTGATGGGCTAATTTTCAAGTACTCTTCATCTCATGTTATCGATAGGTACTGTGATCTGATGGCCTGTTCCTTGTCTAGAACATTCTATGTTCTAGAAAAAGGCCATTCCACCCACTGTTCCATCAAGCGCCTTCTCTCTATCTGCCACAAAAGATGGAATTTCCCAGAAGCCACCTGTTTTAACTTGCTTCCAGTTCCCATTCCAACATGTCAGTCCACGACCTCCTCTGCTGTCGTGATAAGGCCACTCTCAGGTTGAAGGAGAAACACTTCATATTCCGTCTGACTGGCTTCCAACCGGATGGCCTGAGCACCGACTTGTCTAACTTCCGGCAATTTCTCCCCCTCCCCCTTCTCTCTTTTGCCATTCCCTGTTCTGGCTCCCCTCTTGCCACTCTCTTCTCTTTACCTGTCATCACACCCCCCCTCCACCGGTGTCCCTCCTTCCCTTTCTCCCACGTCCACTCTCCACTCTCCTCTCCTTCTTCTTCGGCCCCTTACCTCATCTCTCTATCACCTCCCAGGATCCCACTTCATTCCCCCCCCCCCACCATCCACCCTCTTTCACCCTCACCTGGTCTCACCTCTCACCTGCCAGGTTGAATTCCTCCCCCATCCCTTTCTTCTTATTCTTCCTTGCCAATCCTGACAAAGGGCCTTGGGCAAAAATGTTTATCCCCCTCCATAGGTGCTGCCCGGCGGTTGAGTGTCCCCAGCGTTTTGTGTGAACTTCCCATTGGGCCCATTCTGGCTCTCATCAGCCCAGTGCTCCTGAACTTATCGTCTCTCAAGTGCCCACCAGCTCCCCTATACCACTCTCCTGCACTATGGACAACTTACAGAGGTCAGTGGACATCTTTGGGATGTGGCAGGAAACCAGAGCACCCGGTGCAAACGTACCCAGCCACCGAGAGAGCAGACAAGCTCCCCAGGGTCAGCAGCCAAGGTCAGGATCGAACCTGGGTCTCCACAGCAGCAAGCACAGCATCAATATGCTGGCCCAATGGGTGAGTCTGCACGACTCTCACCACCTCCATCAGCTTCCTATGAGCCTACGAACACTTTCTAACTATTTTTGCTCTCATTTGCACTGCTTATTTAATTTTTAAAGATATATGCCTTATTGTAATTTATAGGATACTTCATGTAATGCACCAGCAGTCAATAAAATCCTGGCTGATCTTCTGCTTCAGTTCCATAAGACAAAGGAGCAGAATTAGTCCATTCAGCCCATTGAGTCTGCTCCGCCATTCCATCATGGCTGATCTATTAACTCTCGCAACCCCATTCTCCTTCCTTCTCCCCACAACCTTTGGCGCTCTTACTAATCGAGAGGGAACAACTTTCCCGACGTATGTCAGTGATAATAAACCTGACTGTGATTCTGGATTCGCCATCCCCTGAGAGGTGAAATTTCTCCCTATCTCATTCCTAAATTAGTATGTTACCAGCTGTCTCCTCCAGCATCTGCCATCACTCCTCCCCACTGGCGTCTGACGACAAAAATTATCCTGACGCAAACCCTCCTCACTCACAGCAAATAATTATGGATGGCGCCAGATTTGACAGACAGCCGTGGGCACCAGTGGTGACAATGTCCTGGGGAATGACAGTGTGAAAGCGCCTGACTGACAGCCAATGACTGAAGGTACTTGAGCCCAGTATAGGGCAGTTATTTCAATAATACACTTACAGATTGGCACGGGTCCCCAGCTACAGTCTTAAGTCTCCTTTTCTTATCAGCCCCAGGACAGTGAACCAGATTGCCCTTATCTCAATGGCTCTCTTCGTCATTCCTTTGCCCCCTTGTCCCTCCCTCCTGGCACTTACCCCTGCAAGTGTGACAAGTGCTACACTTGCAACTACACCTCCTCCCCTCACTACCATTCAGGGCCCCAGTCTTTCCAGGTGAGGGGACACTTCTGTGAGTCTTTTGAGGTTATCTCCTCTGTCCAGTGCCCCTGTGGTGGCCTGCTCATTATCAGTGAAACTGATGTAGATTGAAGGACCGCATCATCAAGAGCCTTCGTTCCAGCCCCCACAAAAGGCAGGATTTCTCAGTGGCCATCCATTTCAACTCGTCTTCCCATTCCCATTCTGGCATGTTGGACCATGCACTCCTTTATCTCCGTGATGGGGTCATGTTGGAAGAGCAACACCTCAGTGATATAGCTCGTGTGATATAGAGGAGGCCACGGGATAGGAAAGATGACAATGATGGATTCACATAGTGAATGGTTTGTAAAGACTAGAGTTGTAACGCCCTGGTTAAGATTTCTGTTGCTACGCTGCAGGTATTTCAATTTAGCAGTTTTACTCAAAAGCTGTGTGACTTCTGGTAGAATGTTTCGGTTTTGGCTAAAGACAAGAAGCCCCGTTTTACAACTCAGGAATGTTCTGCCAGCCTGCCAGGATGGTGGGATCTGGAGAAAGTTCTAGAGGGAGCAGGGAGGAGAGAAACTTGTGACGGGCAGTAGTCTGGTGGGAGCTGCAGAGTGGGACAGAGGGGCAGATGCCACAGATTGCCGTTGGAAGGAGGGTCCCCGTTGCCCTGACAGTGCTTTGGGTAGATGAATGGCTCCAAGGAGGAAGGACCAGTGCTCCTGAGAGAGTGCCAATGTGCTTGAGGTGGACTTTGAAAGCCGTTTGGACTGTAGCGGGTGCTTTCACGCAGGCTGTGGGCTTGGCACCGAGGGTGATGGTTATACCCGGCTTTGGAAGAAATGGGCTCCAATGGTAATGTGCACATTTAGACCGATCTCACTGTAATCGTCATCATCATCAGGTGCTAGCCAAGTCTGAGCTTTGACTGCCATGGCCCACACACTCCTGTTTCGGGTCAAGTGGATCAATTCATCGGTATTCATTTCCAGTTCTCTGGCTGCTGTCTCCATCATCGTTTGTCTTTGCCTTCCTCTTGCTTTCTTCCCTTCAATCTTTCCCATAATTACCATGCAGTCTAACTCCTCTTTCCTAATCACATGTCCAATGAAGTTACGTTGCTTTTTCATGATCTCATACATTATTTCTCTTTTTGTGTTTGCTGTTCATGACGTCCTCGTTAGAAACTCGTTTCATCCATGATATTCTTTGCATCCTCCTCAAAAACCACATCTCTGCTGCTTCAATTCATTTCCTCATGTTACTAGATATTGTCCAACATTCTGAGCCATATAACATAACTGGGTAGTAACATTTCAGTACTCTGAGGTGGGTTGTCATGCCTAGTTTAGTGTTGGTCAGTATATTCTTCACTCTCGTAAAGGTGTCGTTTGCCATCCCTATTCTTGTTTTGATGTCCATGTCACACCTGCCATCTGATGTCACCCAGCTTCCTAAGTAGCAAAGGTTCTGTACTTGTTTTATGTCTTCCCCATCTATTCTCAGCCTGCAGATAGGGTTCTCCTTCTTTTTGGATATGACCTTACATTGTCTTTTTGCAATTGATAGATAGACCCACACCCTTGTCTAACGCCTGTCTTGATTTTCGTAAACTAACTCACTTCTCCATCTATTCTTATAGCGGCAGTTCGTTCCCAGTACAGGTTTCTGAGCAGGCGGAGTTCTTTCAAATCTAGATCTAGAGTTTCCTGTAATATTTCAAATAACTTATTGTGCTTCACTTTATTAAATGCTTTTGTATAGTCAATAAAACAAACAAACAAATCTTTTTGCACTTGAATAGCTCGTTCTGATAGTATCCTTAACATCAATATTGCATTTCTTGTACCCTTGTCTTTCACAAAACCACATTGTTCTTTACCTATTTCAGCTTGTATCTTACTTTTAGCTCTTGTCATCAAAATTCTTATAAGTATCTTAGTGATATGACTCATTAAACTTATGGTCCTATGTAATTCACATTCTATAGCTCCAGGTTTCTTAAGAAGAGTGATAAATACTGATTTTTTTCCCATCTCTTCTGGTATTATTCCAGTCTCATAAATGTTATTGATTAAATCAGTAAGTTTTTCAATTCCATAATCTTCAAGGGCGATAATTTGTTCTATTACTAATTCATCAGGACCTACTGTCTTTCCTTTCTTCATCTTATTTGTTGCATTACGAACCTCAGATTTTAAAATACTTGGATCTGTAACTGTAATAGGCTCTTGTATTTTTTTTCTTTAGAAATTAGTAAATATGCTTTTGATGCACCACCAATAACTGTCGGAGATGTGAGTTAAGGTAGGCTGGTGCGACCATCACCCAACATCCTGGAGACTGAGGAAGGGTCTGTGCCTCCAATCGCCCTCATACCGGGGTCCGTGGGAGGAGCCATGGGAGCAGTCAGCGGTGGGGTGGGGGGGGGGGCGTGTCCAGACAGGCATATGTAGTTCACCACAGCTTTCTTTATAATTTTATGCAATGTATGATCTGTCATTTCTGGGCTTCTGAGAACTGTGCACAAGCAGTGTTTACACAGCATTCACTCAAATCGAGGTTTCTTAAATTGGAACATCACGACGTCCCTGTTTGGTCGAAACCCAAATTATACCAACCCTCGACGTCTATTATTTATGAAAGTGGCCTTCTCACCACTGAGTCATGTGGCTGTCAGCAGAGTTAGCTGACGAGCCGAGTTTGTATATGAGCCCCAGTGAGAGGGTTACAGAGTCTGACCACACTTACAACACAAAGCCTTAGTGAGAGAGAGAGAGAGGGAGACTGCAACATAAGTCATGAATGTTTTATTTAACAGTTCAGCCACAGTGTGCGCGGAATTAACACAACCAGTTCAAATAAAAGGGAAAATAATTACATTTATTTCTTCTGCATTTATGGCTTTGAGTGTATGTGTGTGTGAATTTTTGGATACGTATATTCTGACACAGACTGGAAAACGTCCCACAAACAGTCACTATGGATGAATTCGACTTACGAGGTTGGATTTGAGATTTTGTTTTCTTCCCCCGCTTCCCCTCTGCGCTAAAGAGACAAATAACTCCTTGCCCCTGCATGCCACTTGACAAGACACCACATGCAAAAATGGAGAAGGGAAAACTTGGTCCCCCACCCTCGTCCCAACCCGTCAGTCATATCACAAATCTCACTGTGAGGGAACGTGAAGACCCGGTGCCAATCGATGGCTTGGGCTTCCGTCACTGGTTTTAATAGTGCTGCTCCATCACAGGTGCTGCTGGGTGTCTCTCAGTATCCTATCGACCAACCCTTCCTACTGTCGGATTATTCCCCAGTTGCCCCGACCTCCACGTTCAATGTAAAAACAGCTACCTGCATTCAGCCCATCTCAAAGAGCTGCTGATTTCTGTACAGCCACCCTCCTACCACTGGGAAATAGAGCCGTTCATTAGAAGTCCCGCAGGATCCCAAGATTAGCCGCAGACAAGTGACTAGCTAAGCTGGTTCAGTGGTGTTAAGAGGTGACTGCTGGGTAGGATATGAGAAAGGCTGCCCTCGTGTTCTTATCCAAATTTCTCTTAAGTGTTGAGATCGACTCATCAACCTCTTCCGCTGGTGGTTTATACCACACTCTCACTAGCCTCTGAGTGAAGAAGTTCTTCCTCATGTTCCCCATAACCCATGATCTCCAGTTCTAGCCTCACACAACCTCAGTTGAAACAACCAACTTACATTTACCCTATCTATACCCCTCATAATGACATAGAATACTGGGATTTGCATGTCATCGAATTACAACTGCACAAGTTACAATTCAATGTCATTCATAAGACCACACCAACAGAGAATTGTGTGTGGTTTTGGCTGCAAGGCAGCACAAGAGACATCAGACTGTTTTGGACTGAAGAACTTAAATTCTAAGGGTAGTCAGGAACTTTACAGAGAATGACGCAAAACGGCACTCCACAGACAAGAGAAAAACTGCTGATATTGGAAATCTGAGCAACCCACTCAAAATGCTGGAGGGACTCAGCAGGCCAGGCAGCGTCTACGGAAAAATGCACAGTCGACATTTCGGGCCGAAACCCTTTGGCAGGGCTGGGGAAAAAATGCTGAGGAATAGATTTGAAGGGTGGTGGGAGGGAGAGAGAGAGAGAAACACTTCCTCCCACCTTTCAAATCTACTCTTCAGCATTTTTTCTTCAGTCCAGCCGAAGGGTTTCAGCCTGAAACATCGTCTGCCTTTTTCCCCATAGATGCTGCCTGGCCTGCTGAGTCCCTCCAGCATTTTGTGTGTGTCACTCAAAATGTCACTCCACTCTTTAAGAAGGGAGGCAGGCAGAAAAAGGAAATTACAGGGAAGTTGCCCTGACTTCAGTGGTTGAGAAGGTGTTGGAGTTCATTATCAAGGATAAGGTTTCAGGGTACCTACAGGCACATAATAAATTAGGCATGGTTTCCTTATGGGGCAAATCTTGCCTGACAAATCTGTTGGAATTTTTTGAGGAAATAACAGGCAGGATGGAAAATGGAGAGTCAGTGGATGTTCTTGGATTTTCAGCAGGCTTTTGACAAGTTTAGAAGAATGAGGGGAAGATCTCATTGAAAGCTATCAAATATTGAAAGGCCTAGATTAGATGTAGAGAGGATGTTTCCTTGAGTTGGGGAATCTGGGACCAGACTGTATAGCCTCAGAATAGAGGGACATCCATTTAGAACAGAGATGAGGAGAGGAGGAATTTCTTTAGTCATAAGGTAGTGAACCCGTGGAATTCATTGCCAAAGATGGCTTTGGAGGGCAAGTCATTGGGTATATTTAAAGTGGAGGTTGCTTGGTTGTTGATTAGTCAGGGAATCAAAGGTTACAGGGAGAAGGGAGGAGAATGGGGTTGAGAGGGATAGTAAATCAGCCATGATGGAATGACAAAGTAGACTTGATGGGCCAAATGGCCTGATTCTGCTCCTATGTCTTATGGTCTTACAGATCCATGGGACACAATGCCAACATTGGTGGTAGAGACAGATTAATTAGGGGCATTTAATAAACTCTTAAATAAGCTAAGAGGGAGGGCTATGCAGGAGGGTAGGGTTGGGATTGATCTAGAAGTAGATGAAAGAGTTGCCAGAGCATCGTGGGCCAAAGGGCTTCTACTGTGCTGTATATATTCTCTGTTCCGCTTTACCTGCTGTACAGGAGACTGAGGAGTGGCCTTGCTGAGGTTTATAAAATCACAGGGAGCATAGATAAAGTGAATAGTGATATTGTTCCTCTCAGGGTAGGGGAGTCTAAAACTAGGGGGTGTAGGTTTAAGGTGAGAAAGAAATATTTAAAACATTTAAAAATCTTTTTCCCCTCTCACCTTGAACTTAGGGAGTGGGGGGTACGTAGAACATAAATCATTACAGTGCAGGACAGGCCACTCGATCCAGAATGTTGGGCCAAACCAGTTAAAAAGCAAATTAAAAACACCCAAACACAAACGCTCCTACCGACACCATCTCCCTCCATCTTCCTCACATCCATGTGCTCATCCAAACATTCCTTAAAAGCCTCTAATGTGTTTGCCTCTACCACCATACCAGGGAGTGCATTTCAGACATCCACCACTTTCCGAGTAAAAAAAAATTACCCCTCACATCCCCCGCTCACCTTCAATGCCCTCTGATACTAGACATTTCAACCCTGGAAGTCAGATACTCCCTGTCCACTCTATCTATGTCTCTCATAATGTTAGAGTAGACACTGAAAGTGGGAGAGATGGACATTTATAACATTTAAGAGACATTTAGACAGGTGCGTGGGTAGGAAAAGATATGGATGAAACATAAGGCAATGAGACTAGACTTTTGCAGGGTCTTGATGTTAAATGTTCTCAGTGACTGGAAAACCGCTGATCTCTGTGTTAGAGGGTTCCAGTGGTGTTCCTTCTAAACCATTCAATACCTTCCCACAGGAGACCACTCAGCCTCTTGAAACTTAGCCAACATTCCACTAGATCACGGGCGACCTTTATTTTAGCTCTAGCCCTTTACTTTGCCAGCTAAAGTCCTTGGCAGGGCTATTTGGTATTGACCCCTGGGCAGCTGAGGGATTTGGAGGTCCTTGGTCTTGTCCAGTACTGGTTCCGAGCAGGCTGGCAGATATTATTATAAGGTTAGGCCCTGATGTTATGGAATTGCTGTCTCTCCATCTACCTCATCAAATCCTTTAATCCTATTAAAGAAGCTAATCAGATCATCCCTCGATCTTCCATTTTTGAGAGAATGAAAGTCTCGGCTGTGCAGCCTGTGGATATAAAACAACCCATCTCGTCTCAGTGGCTGGCAGCTAGGCATATCACACTCCCTCAACCTTACCACAATGGTCTGTATCCTTCTCACAGGTTTCAGTGACTTCTGCACTTATCCCCTATGTTCCCCGCTCGTCCAAGTTCCCCAGTTTCTCAACGTTTGACGAATGCTTTGGTCTAACTTCCATACTGCACACTTCCTCACACTGAGCCATTGCCTGTCTGCATGCCCCTAACCCTACGGTGTCCCCTAGTCACTTTCTGATCCCACCAAACCACCATCAGCAAGCTGACACTCACATTTGGTTCTTTGAAACAGGCCTGCTCATATGTCTAAGGCTTCAGCGAAGATCCCTGGATAAGCCACAGTTACATCCTGCCAATGCAATTCATTCTTGTGTATTACAACAAACTGTCGGAGGAACTCAGCAGATCAGGCAGTATCTGTGGAGTGAGATAGAAACCATTGTACTACATAATACTAGGAAGGGCAGAAGACTAGCAGGAGGGAGGCAAAGAGTTGGAATAAAATGAACTTTTTCTGATTGGCTGCCAGCAAAAGTGGTGTTCTAGGGGTCAGTGTTGGGTCAATTTTCATGTTATATGTCAATGATTTGGATGATGGAATTGATGGTTATTTATAGATGATGCAAAGATAGGTGGAGGACAGGCAAGTCTTCCACCGATCTCTTAAATTTAAACAATTTCCCTCAAAAGATAATTGGCAGGTCAGCTTTTTTGAACTACGGTCCTAAACTGTGGAATTCGACACCCAAACTATAAAGGATGCGGACTCGATGGACACTTCTAAACACCAGCTCAAATCCTATCTACTTAACCGACTTTTAATGAACATATTTTTGTCTTTTATTTTCATTTTTTTTTAATTTTGCACTCGTATGCCACCGTGAAGCTCCTTGAACTACACTGTGTCTGAAAAGTGCTCTATAAATAAAGAAATTATTAATATGCATACACTGTCCATGTTCCTGCACAGATGCTGCCTGACCTGCTGAGCTTCTCCAGCAGTTTTGTGTTTTTTTTTTGCTCCAGATTCCCACATCTGCGATCTCTGGAGTCTCGATTCATTCTGTTTATCCCAAACTGCTTTTTCCCAACATCTTAACCAAATAGTTCGGCTCCAATTCCATGGACTCTCACTTTTGTTAAACTTTCCGTGTGGAATTTTAATGCCTGTTTTCTGGAAGTCCAGATAAATATAATTGACTGATGATCCCTTGTCCATGTATCTTAGAACACAAAACATAGAACAATATAGTACTGTAACAGACCCTTCAGCCCGCAATTTTGGTGCTAAACACAATGCCAAATTAAACTGAATTTCTTCTGCTTGCACCATGATCCATATCCCTCCATTCCCTCTCTTCAAGTGTCTAACAGCCTCTTAAATGCCGTTGCATCTGCCTCCACCACTGCCCCTGGCAGATTGCTCCCCACACCCACCACCCACTGTGTAAGGGACATCCTGAACTCAAACCATTGACCGTTTCCATTCACCGAACAGCACAGGGTGAGGACAGGAACTTTGCTGAGGGCATTTCACGTTTTACGGTGGGACTTCAGCTGAGAATTCCTGAGGGCATTCCCGGTGCCCGTGCTCGAAATGGGAAGGTCCTTCCCGTCTGAACTAACAGACCTCTACCTTCAGGGTAAAATGAGGACTGGAAGCAGGAACTGGCCACTCAGCTGTCTGAAACTCCTTCAGTATGAGCTCATCTAGCCTCAACAACTTTTGTAACCAAAACCAAGACTCCCAGGTAACACAAAAACCTTGAACCCCTGAAAACATCTACAGCATTTTTTGGGAAAGAAATGGGAAGAACCCTGACCTCCCCCATTTCCAACCCCATATTCCAGAGGGAAAGGAAGAACTCTTCCTTGTGCCAGTGCTGTGTTTCCAGCGTTTATCCCATCAGCGTCAATGGTCCCGAGTTTAAGAGGCAAAAGATTATTAGTGACAGTAGTCTGCCCCACTGCTGCCAATTAGAGGATAAAGGGGTCAGCTGCAGCTGGATTTATAATCTCTGTGCATGACGGAGAATGATAGAGGTGACAGGGTGAGTTATCCATCCCCACACAGACATCATTCAGAATTGTCATAAGTGTGAGGCATGAATGCACAACCTCCTGTCTCAGGGCTAAACATATTGATAGCTGAACCAGAACTGGCCTGCAGGTAGCTGTTTGGTTCGTCTCTGGATTACACAGCTGAGTCCTTGATTGGGCTATTCCGGAAGCTATTTTGCAATGCATTGGGTGAGTTACTGATTCCCATTTTCTCCTGAATGTTCCCATACTACTCATTGGCCCCAGGATGTCTCTGTTCCACAGGGCAAAGGAGGTTCAGCTTGGGACTAGGTTTTGGAGTCAGACATTCCGACTTCTATGTCCAATTTCACAACCAAACCGGAGGAAGAGAAATGAGGGACTGAGAGACTATTGCCCCGTCACCACGGACGCAAAGGGTGGGACGAGAGAGGGGAACGTTTCATCCCATTGGATGTGAGCTTTCGATATCAGAGCCAGGTGAAGATCTAGTGACGACTTGCATGAGGCAACCCAGTCCAGGTTTGGGTTTAGGAGAAAGAAGGTTCTGTCCAGGAGGTGTACATCTGTCCAGATGCATGAAGTGGACCCTTGAGAATTGCATCCATTGGCAACCATCCACGAAAGTCAACAAACCTCCCCAAGGATGGGAAACACAGAAACACTGCCATATTTACAAAACATTGTTTACCTGGTCCCAAGAATCAACTGGACAGCCTTCTTAAACATCAACATTCATCCCAAAGGCTCTGACCAAGAGACTAAGGGCATTGAGCAAGGGGAGGTAGCTCTCCATCCTTGCCCCTGTGTAGAATCAACAGTAAGTTTAATCTCTCTTTTTGGATGGGAAATGACACGTTATGAGGTGGATCATTGCTCTTAAACCCCTCCTTTCCCAGAAGCACTCACCTGAGGCTTCAATTGAGAGCAAAAAGTCGGCAGGTAAATGTGAAATCACTGGTTCTCCTGACCGCCAGTTGACTCAAGGGTGGTACATGGTAAGCTTACATCCCTCCCAATTCCTCCCACCTCTAGATCTGAAACCGGGTGCTAACCGTAAAGCAAATCTGTTCTGAGTCAAAGAGAGGTCCTCCAAAAATCGGAGTTGAGATGCAAGTCCAGGGGCCTTCTCCAGCAGGCGGGAACTTTCAGGAAAAGTTGACTCAGTGGGAATAGGGTTGGGTGGAGGCAATAGTTTCCCACCGACATATAATGCATCCAAGGCACACACATCCACGACATGGTGAAACATGCGTTTGAAATGGAATTTCTCTTTGCTGCTCAGAATCGTTTCCGCCAATATGTCTCTGGAAACCTTCCACTTGGCTCTGGCTAGATGCCCCTCCTGAGTCTACAGTGGAAGGGCCGCAGCCCAGGCCGAGGCTCCCCGCAAGTGCGCTGACGCAAGCGGCATGAACCTGCGAGCCTCGCCTTCAACGTCCACCTCTCATCTTGCTCGCTCGACCAAGCCATCAGTGTCTCAGCAGGCTACGGTGGTGGTGGGGGAGGGGGGGGGGCGAATGGCTTCAATCCCTCTTCCCCTTCTTTTCCCATTCTCCCTCTCTCTTTCTCTTTCGTGGTGAAGGATTTACAAACTGAAGAAAAGAAAAAATAGCACTGTTGTCTTCTCATGTCCCTGTGAGAGAGAGGATAAAGGCAGAACAAGTGATTCTTGTTTATTTTATATTTAATTATGAGATATAACACGGAAAAGGCCCTAACAGCCTTCCCAGCCATGCTCTCCTCCAACCCACTAGCCTAATCACAGGAGAATTTACAATGATCAATTAACCTACTCACCCGTACGTCTTTGGACTGTGGGAGGAAACCGAAGCACTCAGAGGAAACCCTCACGCACATGGGAAGGAAAGTACAAACTTGCCAGAGTTGAACTCTAAACTCTGAGACCCTGAGCTGTAACAGCACAACGCCACCTTGGCAGCCATGGTGAAGTGAAAACATTCACTTTGTGTCACAATAGCGTAGCGGCTAGTGAACTCCTTACAGTGCCAACTCCTGCTGCTTTCTGTGAAGAATTTATATGTTCTTCCTGTGGCCACGAGTGTTTTCCTCCGGGTGCTCCTGTTTCCTCACGCATTCCCAAAACATTTGGGTCAGTAAGCTGTGGGCATGCTAAGTTGGCACACTTGTGGGCTGCCTCCCTCCCCATTCCAGCATATCCTCAGTCTGGGTGGGTCATTGGCACAAATGAGAGATTTCACTGTATGCTTCGATCTTTCAGTTTACATGTGATAAGCAGAGCTAAAGATAATCTTACCCTTAATCCTAATCATTGGCTTATTGGCACCCTTACTGTCGTTTGAAACATGTTGGAGACACTTGGCCTTTGCCCTGTCTGAAGAGCTCTCCTTGACTTTCTCGCTGCACTTTCTAAACACAAGAGATTTTGCAGATGCTGGAAATCTAGAGCAATATTACAAAATGCTGGAGGAACTCAACAGGTCAGGCTGCATTTGTGGAGAGGAATAAACAGTCAACATTTCCGGCCAAGACCCTTTCAAGAAGCCAAAATAACTCCCCCCACCCCCAATATCTTATTCTGTCCTCTTTCCCCTTCTTTTGCAGAGCTGATGAAAGTTGCAGAGGGCTGTGAAATTAGCCAGCTCTGTCATGGGCACTAGCCTCCGTAGAGTCCAGGTCATCTTCAAGGAGCGGTGCCTCCGAAAGGCAGTGTCCATTATTAAGGACCCCCACCACCCAGGTCATGCCCTCACCTCGTTGTTATCGTCAGGAAGGAGGTACAGAAGCCTGAAGGTGCACTCTCAGTGATTCAGGAACCGCTTCTTCCCCTCCGCCAACAGATTTCTGAATGGACATTGAAACCACTACTTTTTATTTCCTATTTTTCCACTACTTATTTTATTTAACTATTATATATACTCACTGCAATTCACAGCTCTCTTTATCACTCTGCCATGTATTACATTGTACTGAGGCTACCAAGTTAACAAATCCAACAGGATATATTAAACAGGATTCCGATTCGGATTCTGATGTCTTGGCCGGAAATGTCGACTGTTTATTCCTCCAGTATTTTGTCTATCACAGCACCTATGTTACTTTGAATCTCCCTCTGTCTCAGTCTGGGTTCAGCTTGGCCTTTATCCCCTGGTAGACCTGACATGCTCATGCACCTTATTGTCCACTGAATTCTCCCTGAAACCGTGACATTATTCTTCATTCCATTATTGTTTTACCTTGAGTCACCTCACTGCAGTGAGGTAATGAACGATCTTTATGGATGACATACAAAACAAAGCTTTTTTTTCATTGTATCTCAGTACACGTAAGAATAATAAAACAATTTGTTCTGTTCATAAAGCATCGAACACTATAACACAGTACAGGCCCTTCAGCCCACAATGTTGCGCCAACCTTTCAACCTGCTCGAAGATCAATCTAACCCTTTCCTCCTACATAGCCCTCCATTTTTCTATCGTCCATGCCCCTACCTAAGAATTTCTTAAATGCCCCTAATGTATCTGGCTCTAGCACCACCTCTAGCAGGGTGTTCCATGCATCCACCACTCTGTGTAAAACACTTAGCTCTGACACCTCCCTTCTACTTTCTTCCAATCACCTCAAAATTACAAATCAGAATCAGATTTAAAATCACCGGCATATAGTCATGAAATTTGTTAACTTAGTGGCTGCAGTACAATTCAATACTTAGTAGCCATTTCTGCCCTGGGAAAAAGTCTCTGGCTATCTAATCGATCTCTGCCTCTTATCATCTTGTAAATCTCTATCAAGTCATCTCTCATCCTCCCCCAAAGAGAAAAGCTCTAGCTCGCTCAACCTATTCTCATAAGACATGCTCTCTAATCCAGACAGCATCCTGGTACATAGAAACATAGAAACCCTACAGCACAATACAGGCCCTTCAGCCCACAATGCTGTGCCGAACATGTACTTACTTTAGAAATTACCTGGGGTTACCCGTAGTCCTCTATTTTTCTAAGCTCCATGTACCTATCCAGGAATCTCTTAAAAGACCCTATCGTATCCGCTTCCACCACTGTTGCTGGCAGCCCATTCCATGCACTCACCACCCTCTGAGTAAAAAACATTCCCCTGACATCTCCTTCATACCTACTCCCCAGCACCGTAAACCTGTGTTCTTTTGTGGCAGCCATTTCAGTCCTGGGAAAAAGCCTCTGACTATCCACACGATCAATGCCTCTCATCATCTTATACACATAAATCTCCTCTGCATTCTCTCTAAAGCTTCCACACCCTTCCTATAATGAGGTGATCAGAACTGAACATAGCACTTCAAGTGTGGTCTCACCGACATTTTGCCGAGCTGCAACATTATCTCGTGGTTTTTGAACTGAATCCCTCAACTAATGATGGCCAACGTACCCTATCAACTTTTATGGCAGCTTTGAGGACAATTTCTTTTGATTCAGTTTCTCTGTCGCTCAACTCAATCCACAGACAAGGAGCCCAATTGTTCATTTAATGGCCACATTATTTCACCCTTTTACAGATATTCCCTTTTGGTTCATCTGGACCTGTTTTGATAACTTACTCTCTCTCTCTCTCTCTTTTTTCTCTTTCGATGAAGGGTCTTCAACCTGAACATTAACTCTTTCCCTCTCTATAGAGGGTTAGATAGGGAAGTGCAAGCAGTCTTTTTTAACATATGAGGAACATTTGATCGCTATTGGACTGTACTCCTTGGAGTTTAGAAGAATGAGGGGGGACCTCATAGAAACATTTCGAATGTTGAAAGGCAGGGACAGAGTGGATGTGGCAAAGTTGTTTCCCATGGTGGGGGAGTCCAGTACGAGAGGGCATGACTTGAGGATTGAAGAGCACCCATTCAGAACAGAGATGCGAAGAAATTTCTTTAGAGGGTGGTGAACTTGTGGAATTTGTTGTCACGGGTGGCAGTGGAGGTCAAGTCATTGGGTGTATTTAAGGCAGAGATTGATAGGAATCTGAGTAGCCAGGGCATCAAAGGTTATGGTGAGAAGGCGGAGGAATGGGACTAAAGGGGAGATTGGATCAGCTCATGATTAAATGGCAGAGCAGACTCGATGGGCTGAATGGCTGACTTCTGTTCCTTTGTCTTATGATCTTATGGTCTTTTTCATTGAGGTTGTGTGGGACTACAACCAGAGGTAATGGGTTAAGGGTGAAAAATGAGAAATTAAAGTGAACAGGAGGGGAAACTTCTTCACTCAGAGGGTTGTGAGAGTGTGGAACAAGCTGTCAGTACAAATGATGCATGCAAGCTCGATTTCAACATTTAAGAGAAATTCGGATAGGTACATAGACAGTTGGGGCATGGAGGGTTGTGATCCCTGTGCAGGTCGATGAGAGTAGGTAGTTTAAATGGTTTGGATGGACTGGATGGGCCGAAGGGCCTGTTTCTGTGCTGTACTTCTCTACGACTCCACAGACACTGCCTGACCTAGTGAGAGTATTCAGCATTTTCCATTCTTTTCCCTCAGATCTCCAGCGTCTGCAGTTTTTCTGTTAATACCCATAATCCCCGCTGTTGGTTGGTCAAAACAAGACACGAAGGAAGTTGTGTTTATTGATTCCTACACCCGGTTTTCACCCTTCCTGGGGGTCAATCGGGATCAGGACGTACTTACATTCTGCAATGTGGAGTGGGATTCTCAGTCTGAATGAGGAGTCTCCACTACGATAGTCACTGGCTTGGCGGCGCCCGAGCCTGTGGCATAACCCTTTGTCAGGTAACTGTTCAGCACCTTTTCCTGGGGAAAAAAAGAGGGAAAAGGTAAAGGTAAAAATCAGGAGGGCTGGAAAATTAAGTCCAAAGTAAATTTATTATCAAAGTACATGTACATCACTGTATACAACCCTGAGATTCATTTTCTTACAGGGATACTTAATAAGTCCATCATAGATTAATAATCAAATAAAATCAGTGAAAGACTGCACCAACTTGAGTGTTGAATCAGTGTGCAAAAGACAGCAAACTGTGCAAATACAAAAAAGAAAGAAATAACAACAATAATAAATAAGCAATAAATATCGAGAACATGAGATGAAGAGTCCTTGAAAGTGAGTTCGCAGGTTGTGAGAAGATTTCAATATTGGGGGAAGTGAAGTTGAGTGTAGTTATCCTCTTTGATTCGAGAGCCTGATAACTATTCCTAAGCATGATGGTGCGAGTTCAGAGGCTTCTGTGCCTTCTTCCTGATGGCAGCAGTGAGAACAGAGCATGTCCTGGGCGGTGAATAGATGCTGCTTTCCTACAAAAAATGTTTTGTGTCGATCTGCTCAGTGGTGGGAAAGGCCTTAATGGTGATGGACTGGGCTGCATCCACTGCTTTTTTGTAGGATTTTCTGTTCAAGGGCATTGGTGTTCCCATATCAGGCCATGATTCAGCCAGTCAATAGACTCTCCACCACACACCTATAGAAGTTTTTATTCTGACTTCTTCACTTCAAGACCCATCAACTTTATAGAATGGGTGTTGTCTAACTCTCTACAGCTGAATCAACTGCTGCACGATGGATAATTTGAATGAAGTTTCCAAAGTACTAAGAACATAATAACAGGAGGAGGAAGTCATTTGGTCCCTTGTTCTCCTCCGCCATTCAGTAACATCATGGCTGATTACTCACCTCACTTCCACTTTCCTACACTAACGCATATTCCTTGACTCCCCTAATATCTAAAAGTACATTCAGTTCCTTCCTTATCAGGTACCTCCTGTACCTAATAAAGTGACCATTGAGTGTACGTTCGTGGTCTTCTGCTGCTGTAGCCCGTCCATTTCAAAGTTCAACGTTGTGTACACAGAGAGATTCTTCTGCAAACTACTGCTGTAAAACGTGGATATCCGAGTTACTGTTGCCTTCTTGTGAGCTTCAACCGGTCTGGCCATTCTCCTCTGACCTCTCACATTAACAAGGCATTTTTGCCCACAGAACTGGTTGCTTATTTGCCCTTCACATCATTCTCTGCAAATAGACACTGTTGCGTGTGAAAATCCCAGGAGATCAGCAGTTTCTGAGATACTCAAACCACCCCATCTGGCACCAACACTCATTCCACAATCAAAATCACTCAGATCACATTTCTTCCCTATTCTGGTGTTTGGTTTGAACCACTGAACATCTCGACCATGTCAGCATGCTTTTATGCATTGCATTGCTGCCACGTGATTGACTAAATAGCTATTTGCATTTAGCGAGCAAGTTTGCCTAATACAGAGGTCATAGAGTGTATATCAGATCTCATCTTGCATAGATTCAGCCTCAGAGCTTGCATAGACTTCTTGAAAACTTCAAAATTCTCCACTCTCGGGGTGAAGTAACGTCTTCTGGTCTAAATCCCGTGTCGTCTTACTTTGACTCTTTGACATCCCTGTCAGGTGAAACATCTTTTATGCTTTTACCCCCTCAAGCTCCCGAAAATCTCTGCGTGTTTTCATTCTCACCCTTCAAATGCAAGAAGATATCGGCCTATCCTGCCTGATCTCTCCTCACAGAAATTAATTTATTACACACTCTCGATCGCAAGTATAATTCTTTCATAGGGAGGCAAGCCAAGACTGTGCACCATATCCAGGCAAATGTGCTATATAATTCTTATAAGATGTCTTAATTCCACAGACGTCTTGCAGAACAGGGATAACCTGCAGTTTCTCTTGCTAAATAGAATCATTGAGTCATACCGGGTGAGATCTCCTCAATGTCTGGATGTAATTACAAAGGTGGCACACCAGAGGCTTTACTTCATTAGGAGTCTGAAGGGATTTGGTATGTCACCAAAGACTCAAGCAAATTCTTACAAATGTACCGTGGATTGCATCACCACCTGGTATAGAAGGTCCAGATCAGAAAAAGGTCCAGAGGGTTGTTAACTTGGCATTAGCCTCCCTACCAGCAACAAAATCTTCAAAAGGCCATGCCTCAATGTGGTAGAAGGGTTAATGAACTAAGTAGCTAACTTGAATTTTTCTATTTGAACCTTGTAACTCAGTGTCCTAAGCTTAGGCCTGCAGACACTAGACAGTCTTTCATAATCAGGATGCAGCACTGAGTGCAGATGGCCAGAAAGAGGAACACGCACTCATATGATTTAGTCCCTACACTATGGTGTATTTATTTGCTCCCGGGTACATACATGTCTATCTGCTTGTGTAACAGATTAGCTTGCATGTATTTGTATATTCACCTGTCAGCAGTATATATGCCGAAATTACTCCAGAACTTAGAGCCTTGCTCTCTGCTCCAAGCTCTCGATCTTATCATGCTGAATAAAGGTATCACCACTTGAAGTTTGGCCTCTGGAGTTGTTTTCCTTCGACACTCAAAAAGGGGGCACCCGAAAGTCCCTCCCCACCTGGGGCATGCTCTCTTCTCATTGCTACCATCAGGGAGAAGTTACAGGTGACTGAATACTCACATTCAATGATTCAGGTAAAACTTTCTCCCCTCTGACGTCAGCTTTCTGAAGGGACAATGAACACTATCGCACATCTCGCTCTCTTTTTGCCCTAGTTACAGTATTTATATTTTTATATGTGTCTCTTACTGCAAGTTTTAGCAACTGTTTTATGTATTGCGCTGTAGTGCTGGCACACAAGCAAGTTTCCGATGTACATCGGTGATAATCAACCTGATTCGGACTCGGCTTCTCACCTCGACCAGCTGGTGCCATTGCTCAATGGGCTTGCGTGGATTTACCAGCATTTCATTCCAGTGCTCCCGGCCTGGTCCATCAGCGGCATTCCCTACGCGGCACATCCCGATCACCTCATTGTGTCCAATGCTGTGGGCAGAGCAGGAATCAGGTGAAAATCAACAAGGAAGTTTCTCTGAGCACCGCCAAGGTGCTAGCAAGACAACAGTATAATCGGCTAAGAACTCAATGTCAACACATCAAAGGAATATGACCTCAAGGAACTATAGAAAGATTGCAGCTCATGGAAACTAACCTCCCCTCCTGGACCATGTCTATACTTCTCCATGCCTTGATAAAGCAGTCAGCATAATCGAAAAACCCACCCAGCCCAGATATTCTCTGTTCTTCCCTTTTCCATCGGTTAAAAGGTACAAGAGCCTTAAAGCATGCCCCACCAGGCTCAAGGACAACTTTTCATAAACTCAAGAGATTCTGGAAATCCAGAGCAACACATTAAAAGATGCTGGAGGAACTCAGCAGGTCAGGCAGCATCTATGGAGAAGAATAAACAGTCAATGTCTCGGGCCGAGACCCTCCATCAGTCCTGCAGCATTTTGTGTTTCTCTGGTTTCTCTTTATTTGTTTGATATACATCAAAGCAGTGAAATACATCGCTCGTGTCAATGACTAACACAGTGCGAGGATCATGCTTGGGGCAGACCATGAGTGCTGCCACAGCTCCCACACCAATATAGGATGCCCGTAATTTACTAATCCTAACCTGTGCATCTTTGGAATGTGGGAGGAAACCAGAGCACCTGGAGGAAGCCCGCTTGGTCATGGGGAGAACATACAAACTCCCTACACAGACAGCAGTGGAGAATTAATCCCCGAGATCACTCATCACTGACCATGCAAAACATTGACCTAATACTATGGTAACATGGCACCCCTTCTACACCCCTCCACCATTGTCAGACTCTTGAATGGACCTCTTGTATGACAAGATGGACTCTTGGCTTCACAATCGAGTTCATTTTGATCTTGCACCTCATTGTCCACCTGCACTGCACTCTTTCGGTAGATTTTACACTTAGTTTGCATGGTTTATTCTTTTGCCTTATTCTCGCTCAACGACACAGTGTTATGATTTGATCTGTATAAACAGTATGCAAGACAAACTTTTCACTGTATCCTGGTACATGTGACAATAATAAATCAATACCAATAGAGGAGAGAGATCGAAGGGTATAAGTATATAGTTCTGTAAAGTAGCCAACGAAGGAGGAGCTTGGCATGTTTGCCTTGATTGGCCAGGACAACAAAAGTTAGGATGTTATTTTACAGTTGTACAAGATGTTGGTGAGCTCACACTTGGAGTATTGCGAGCAGTCTAGCTGTTATACTATAGCCAAGATATCAGTAAACAACAGTGGGTACAGACAGGATTCACAAGTAATGTCGCCAAGTTTGGATGATGTGAGTTATAAGGAAAGATTAAATAGGCTGGGACTGTTTTCCTGGAGTGAACGAGGCTGACAGGTGACCTTATAGTGGTTTACAAAATCATGGTTGGCGCGTGGCCTAGTGGGCAAGGCATCAGACTAGTAACCTGAAGGTCACTGGTTCGAGCCTCAGCTGAGGCAGTGTGTTTGTGTCCTTGAGCAAGGCACTTAACCACACGTTGCTCTGCGACATCACCTGTGCCAAGCTGCTTGGGTCCTAGTGCCCTTCCCTTGGACAACATCGGTGGCGTGGAGAGGGGAAGGCCTGCAGCTTGGGCATCTGCCGGACTCCCATACAACCCTGCCCAGGCCTGCGCCCTGGAAACTCCAGGCGCAGATCCATGGTCTCTCGAGACCGATGGATGCCACCACAAAATCATAGAACATGGAACATAGAACACCCACATCATGGTACTGGCCCTTCGGCCTGCTACTCTAAGATCAATCTAACCTTTCCCTCCTACATCATCATCATTCTGTGCCGTGTCGTATGACGCGGACGATCATGGTTTATGACCGTGATTGTTCTTGGCAAAGTTTTCTACAGAAGTGGTTTGCTATTGCCTTCTTCTGGGCGGTGTCTTTTCAAGACAGATCACCCCCATCCATTATCAATACTCTTCAGAGACCGTCTGCCTGGAGTCAGTGGTTGCATAACCAGGACTCCTTGGGCTAAGCAGGTGCTACACCTTGCCCAAGGGTGAGCTGCAGGCTAGTGGAAGGATGGAGAACCTTACACCCTTGCTAGAGACCCCACCACCCAAATGTTCTACATAGCCCTCCATTTTTTTTTTATCCATGTGCCTATCTAAGAGTTTCTTAAATACTCCTAAAGTATTTGCCTCTATGACTACCCCAGGTAGGGAGTTCCGTGCACCCACCACTCTCTGTGTAAAGAACACTCCTTTGACATCCTCCATACTTTCCCATCTGGTCTGAGCTGAACCATTTAAAATGTCTTGTAAGTTTGTGGTTACTGTTATTGGGACAAACATCTACATTTTGATTCCAGTCCAGTCCATCAAAGCAAAGCCCTCCCCACCACTGAGCGCATTTACATGGAGAACTGTCACAGGAAAGCAGCCCCCTTCATCATGGACCCCTATCATCCAGGCCACGCTCTCTTCTTGCTACTACAAAAAGCAGGAGGTGCAGTGGTCTTACATCCCACATTGCCACGTTCAGGAACAATTATGACTCTACAACCATCAGGACCTTAAGCTGGTGTGAATAACCACAGTCACCTCAACTCTGAACTGATTCCACAATATACACACCCACTTTCAAGAACTCTACAACTCAAGTTCTTGGCATTATTTATTTATTTTCCATAATTTGTCTTCTTTTGCACATTGGTTGTTTGTGAGTCTTTGTTTATGTATAGATTTTCATATTATTTCCATAAGTTTTCATAAACTGATTTCTTTATTTTCCTGTAAGAAAATGAATCGCAGGGTTGTATATGGTGACTTTGATAATAAATTTACTTTGATTTTGATTTGTGCAATGACTTGAATTTCAACCCTGCACTTGGTAGTGTGCAATTGGATCTTCACTCAGCCTAACCTTCAACCCAATACATTGGTGTTATATTGGTGGGTCCACTGCGTTACTGCATTCCCACCTAACTCCATCTTCTACAGCAACACACACGAAACGATGGAATAAACAGTCAACGTTTTGGGCTGAAGCCCTCCTTTAGGACTGGAATGGAAGGAGGAAGAAGCCAGAATAAAAAGGCGGTGGTGGGCAGGGGGAAGAGAAAGAACTAGGCAGAAGGTGAGAGGTGAATCCAGGTGATGGGAAGGATTAAGTGTTGGAGTAGAAAGAACCTGATAGGAAAGGAGAACAGATCATGGGAAAAAAGAGGGCTCCCAGGGGGAGGTGATATTCAAGTGAGGAGAAAAGGTAACAGGCCTGAGTGAGGAATAGAACAGGGAAGGGGAGGGAAAATAAATTACCAAAGGAAGAATCAATGTCCATCAGTTTGGAGGCTACCTGCCCCTCCACCCTGAGAGTGGCCCTATTGTGACAAAAGACGAGGCCATGGACTGACACAGGAATGGGGATAGGAATTAAAATGGCTGGTCACTGGGAAATCCCATTTTTGTCAGCAATTGGAGTCGGGGTGCTTGGCTTTTACAAGGAGCGCAATGTTTCAGCTATAGCTTCTTTTCTAAGCTGTCAGATTTCTGAACAATCCATGAACACTACCTCAATAATTTTGCACCAATTATTTATTTTTTTGTATACTCGTTGATGTAATTGCTTGTGTATATTGCCCTGTGGTGCTGCCAAATAAAAAACCCAACAAACTTTACGACGTATGTCAGTGTTAATAAACCTGATTCTGATGCTGATTCATTTAGGGAAGTGATCTTTAACCTTAATGCTCCCTGGAATATCCTAAAGGAACATAAGAAAACAGGAATAGGGGTAAGGAGTTCACATCCTTCCCACAGCCCCTCCTCATCCTCAAGACTGTCCTGCTATTCAATTTGCCCCCGACCTGATCTTCTCCTCTTCTGTGACAGGTCCCATGGCCCTCAGTCCCCTGTCTCTACCTCTTCTCTAAATACTCCCAGTTATCCAGCTGCATTACTTTTCTGAGTACAGAATGCTAGAGACGTTATGTAAATACAAATCTAATTTTCTTTTAAATCTTGAGAGATTGCAGATGCCCTAGTCTCAAGCAGCATGCAAAACACTAGAGGAACTCAGCGGTCAGGCAGCATCTGTAGGGTGAATGGACAGAGGATGATTCAGGTCTAGACCCTGTATCTGTATTGAAAAATCGAGGACAGATTCATCCGGTATCTCCCCCCTGGCTTTCAGTCAAAATGAAGGGTCTTGACCTGAAACATCAACTGCCCAGTTCCCTCCATAGATGCTGACAGACAGACAGACATACTTTATTGAACCCGAGGGAAATTGGGTTTCGTTACAGCCGCACCAACCAAGAATAGTGAAGAAATATAGCAATATAAACCCATAATAATTAACTAATAATAAGTTAATCATGCCAAGTGGAAGTAAGTCCAGGACCGGCCTATTGGCTTGGAGTGTCTGACACTCCGAGGGAGGAGTTGTAAATTATGTGGATGGTTTGGAGGCTCCAACACACACAATGAGAAAAGGCCACAGGCTTCATTACAAACATTGGTCTCCCCACCATCGAGAATGTCTTCAGCATCTTTTGGAATATCTCCATCATGAAAGACCTTCACCATCCGGGACATGCCCTCTTCTCATTACTACCATCAGGGAGGAGGCACAGGAGCTTGCAGACCCACACTCAACGGTTTAGGAACAAGTTCTACCCTTCCACCATCATATTTCTGAATGATCCATGAACCCATGAATTTTTGCTCCTGTTTTGCTCTGCTTGTTGTTTTTATACACTCAGTGACTACATTATTAGGTACACCTGTACACCTGCTCATTAATGCAAATATCCAATCAGCCAATCATATGGCAGCAACTTCATCATGAAAGTATGCAGGCATGGCCAAGAAGTTCAGTTGTTGTTCAGATCAAACTTCAGAATGGGGAAAAATTGTGATCTAAGTGACTTTTACTGTGGAATGATTGTTGGTGCCAGACGGGGTGGTTTGCGTATCTCAGAAGCTGCCAATCTCCTGGGATTTTCACGCACGACAGTCTCTAGAGTTTACAGAAAATGGTGTGAGAACCAAAAAACATCCACTGAGCATCTCTGAATGTACAACACGTCAAACTTTAAAGTGGACGGGCTACAGCAACAGAAGACCACAGCGAGTCTGGCTCCTGCACCTAATAAAGCAGCCGCTGAGTGTATCTCCCCCCCATTGTAAATACTTTTTGTATACATTGCACCGTACTGCTGCTGCAAAACAGCGTGGGAGTCCGCACAGTAGTGCAGCAGTTAGTGTGACACCATTACAGTTCCGGTCGTTCCCAAACTGTTAAGTTCTGACTCTGTCTGTGAGGTGTTTCCGTGTTCTCCCCATGCCTGTGTGGGTTTCCTCCAGGTGAGCATAGAACACAGCACAGGAACAGATCCCTCAACCCACAGTGCTGTGGTGAAACAATTAAATTAGTAAGCAAACAGCCAACTGAACTAATCTCTTCTGCCTACAACAACGTCCGTACATTTCCATTTTCTTTACATTTGGGTGCCTCTCAAAATGTCTCCTAAAATTCCCTAAATTCCTCTACCACAACTCCAGGCAATGCAATGCAGGCACCCACCAGTCTCTGTGTAAAAAACTTGTCCCTCACATCTGCTTTGAAATTAACCCCCTCGTCTTAATTGCATGCCCTCTGGTTTTAGACATTTCAACTTGGAGAAAAGATATTGCCTGTCTACTCTATCTGTGCCTCTCACAATCACTGTCAACCTGTGTAGCTAAATTCACAGAGTTATGAGCCAGGACTCTAAGATCTCTCTTCTCATCAACACAGTTGAAGAGTTTGCCCTTAACGGTGTACTGCCTCTTTGCATTTGTCCTACCAAGGTGCCACACTTGATATCTGGCCAGGATAAATTCCATCTGCAATTTCTCCACTCATATCTGCAAATGATCTATATCCCATCATATTCTATGCCACTTACAGTGTATTCAATATTTTAGTAATATTTGAGTAATATTGTTAAATATATTATTTGATTAATCATTCTTTGAGTTTGCATAATGCATCACGGGTAAAAGTAAATGAACGGCATACTAACAGCATTTTGAGTAGAGAGTTAGGGGGCAAAAGTTTAGGGGTAACATGAGGGGGAACTTCTTTACTCAGAGAGTGGTAGCTGTGTGGAATGAGCTTCCAGTAGAAGTGGTAGAGGCAGGTTTGGTATTGTCATTTAAAAAAAATTGGATAGGTATATGGACAGGAAAGGAATGGAGGGTTATGGGCTAAGTGTGGGTCAGTGGACTAGGTGAGAGTAAGCGTTCGGAACGGACTAGAAGGGCCGAGATGGCCTGTTTCCGTGCTGTAATTGTTATATGGTTATATACGCCATTACGCCACCACATTATATGTGTGTGCTAAAATAAAACAAAGTAGACTTGCATGCTTGGCTCCATGTTTTTCTTTCAATTAGTTTCTGGAGTTACAAAACATAACACTACCCACAACACCATCAATCTTCTTATCATCTGCCAATTTACCAACCCACCTATCTACACTTTCTTCCAGGTCATTTATATACATTACAAACGGCAGAGGTCCCAGCACAGATCCCTGTGGAACACCACTAATGATCGCCCTCTAACTAGAATAAGTTTTTTCAACCACAATCCTGTCTTTTATGGGCAAGCCAGTTCAGAATCCAAACAGCCAACTCACTATGGATCCCATGCATCTTAATGAGCCTCCCATGAGGGACCTTGACAAACGCCTTACTAAAATCCACGTGGACAACATCCACAGCTCTACCTTCATCAATCACCTTCATCACCTCCTCAAAAACTCTATCAAATTAGTAAGACACAACTTGCCCATCACAAAACCATGATGGCATGGCATCTCCCTAAATAGGCCATGGTTTTCCAAATGCTCATAAATCCAATCCCTATGAATTTTCTCCAGTCAGTAACTTCCCTACCACTGACGAGAGACTCACCAGTCTATAAATTCCAGGATTATCCCTGGTTCCCTTCTTGACTAATGGAACATTAGCTACTTGCCAGACTTCATCTGTGGCTAAAGAGGATATTGGTCAAGGCCCCAGCAATCTCTTCTCTTGCCTCTCTCAATATCTTGGGGTGTACCCCAGCAGGCCCTGGAGATATATCCACCGTAATAATCTTTTTAAGAGACCCAACACTACCTCCTCCTTTACCTCGAAATGCTCTAGCATATCAATATGGTCAGCACTGATCTCCCTATTCCCCAAGTCCTACTCCTTGGTAAATACCATAGACCATAAGACCATAAGATATAGAAGAGGAATTTGGGTCATAGAGTCTGCTCCGCCATTTCATCATGGCTGATCCAATTTTCCTCTCAGCCCCAATCTCCTGCCCCATTTCCCTTTATGCCCTGACTAATCAATAATCTATCAAGCTCTGCCTTAAATATACATAAAGACGTAGCCTCCACAGCTGCCAGTGGCAAAGAATTCCACAGATTCACCACTCTCTGGCTAAAGAAATTCCTCCTCATCTCCATTCTAAATAGACATCCTCAATTCTGAGGCTGTGTCCTCTGGTCTTCTACTCTTCCACCGTAGGGAACATCCTCTCCACATCCACTCTATCAAGGCCTTTCACCAGTTGACAGGTTTTAATGAGGTCACCCCTCATCGTTCTGAATTCTAGTGAATACTGGCCCAGAACTGTCAGAAGATCTTCATACGACAAGTCATTCAATCCTGGAATCATTCTTGTGAATGTCCTTTGAACCCTCTCTGGTTTCAGCACGTCCTTTCTAAGATAAGGAGCCCCAAACCTGCTCACAATACTCCGAGTGAGTCCTCACCAGTGCTTTATAAAGTCTCAACATTACATCCTTGCTTTTATATTCTAGTCCTCTTGAAATGAATGCTAACATTGTATTTGCCTTCCTCACCACTGACCCAACCTGCAAATTCAGCTTTAGGGAATCCTGCACAAGGACTCCCAAGTCCCTTTGCATCTCAGTGTTTTGTATTTTCTCTCTATTTCAAAAATAGTCAAACCTTTCATTTCTTTTACCAAAATACATGATCATACACTTCCCAAAACTGTATTCCATCTGCCATTTCTTTGACTATTCTAATCTGTTTAAGTCCTCCTGTATCCTCTGTACTTCCTCAAAGCTATCTGCCCCTCCACCTGTCTTCATATTGTCTTCAGACTTTGCAACAAGGCCATCAATTACATCATCCAAATCACTGACATATAACATAAAAAGAAGTGGTCCCAACACAGACCCTTGTGGAACACCACTAGTCACCAGCAGCCAACCAGAAAAGGTTCCCTTTATTCCCACTCTTTGCCTCCTGCCCATCAGTTATTGCTTTATCCGTGCTAGAATCTTTCCCTGTAGTACCATGGGCTTGTAGCTTGTTAAGCAGCCTCATGTGTGGCACCTTGTCAAAGGCCTTCAGAAAATCCAAGCACACAACATTCTTCTTTGTCTATCTTGCTTGTTATTTCTTCAAAGAGTTCCAACAGATTTGCCAGGCAAGATTTTCCCTTGAGGAAACCAGGTTGACTACAGCCTATTTTATACAGATGTTAAGTACTTTTTAAGAACCTCACTCGTATCCTCCAAGCAAGCATTCCCCACATTATCTCTGAATGGTCCCATCTTGTCCGTTGTTATCCTTCTGTTCTCAGTGTAAGTGCAGAATGCTACTTGGCAAGGACTTTTCTGGTCCCTGCTCGCTTTCTTAATTCCTAATTCCCTTCTTGAGTTATTTTCTGGCATCTTTATAATCCTCAAGGGCTCTGTTTGATTTTAGCTTCCTAAACATTACATACTTTTCTTTTTTCTTCTTGACTGAATTCATCACCTCTCTCAGTATCCAAGGTTCACTTACCTTCCTGTCTTATCCTTCCTTCCGACTAGAGATATCTGTCTTGGGTTCTGTGCTATTGGCCTTTAAATACCCTCCACGTGCCCGATATGGACTTCCCAAAAACAGTTGTTAACAATTAAATCTCCCTGGTTCCTACCTAATACACTCATAATTTGCTTTGTTTCAATTTAGTGCTTGCCCACTTATCCTAATCTATAGCTATCTTAAAACTTGGCGAGTTGTGGCCACTGTTCCCTGTTCATTCACTGAAAGATCAGTCTCCTGGCCAGGCTCATTACCCAACGCCAGGTCCGGTACAGCCCCTCCTTTTGATGGACTATCTACATATTGATTTAAGAAACCCTCCTGGATGCACCTATCAAATTCTGCCCCATCTAAACCTCTTGCACTCAGAGGGTCCCAGATTATATAGGGAAGTTGAAATCCCCCATGATAATAACCCCATTGTTTCTACGCTCTTCCTTAATCTGTCTGTGTATCTGTCGTTCAATGTCCCGGTGGCAATTGCGGGGGTCTGTAGTAGAACCCCATCAGGTTGACGGTACCCTTTCTATTTTTGAGTTCTACCTATATAGACTCTCTGAACAAAACGTCCATTATTCCCCCTCTGAGTGGAGCTGTGATATTGTCCCTAATCAGAAGTGCAAATCCCCCAGTGCTTTGAACTCCCTCTCTATCTTTTCTAAAACATCATCCCCCTGGGACATTAATCACACATTCCTGTCCCTCTCTCAAGCAAGTCTCTGAAATGGCAACAACATCATAGTTCCATGTAATAATCCAAGTCATTACCTTTATCCATAATATTCCTTGCATTAAAATACACACACTTCAAACTATCCCTCTTATCGTGTCTATTACTTTGCTCCTGTCTGTTTTTACTGACTGGCCCTGATATCTGCTTTCCTCTCTATCCCTCCACTTTCTGACCTGGCGCTCTGTTTCCCATTTCCCTGCCAAACGAGTTTAAACCCTCCCGAGTAGCACTCATGTACCTCTCGGCTAGGATATTGATTTCCCCTCCATTTCAGCTGCAACCCGTCCTTGTACAGGTCACCCCTGCCCCAGGAAAGATTCAAACTATCCAAGAACCTGAGACTCTGCTCCCGGCACCAGTTCCTCAGCCATTCACTTCCTATTCCTGCCTTGACTAGCACGTGGCACTGGGAATAATCCAGAGATTACTACCTTGGAAGTCCTGCTCTTCAGCCTCTTCCCTATCTCCCTACACTCACCGCACAGGACCTCCTTCCCCTTTCTACCCCTATCATTGGTGCCAACAACCTCTGGCTGCTCACTCTTCCCCTTGACAATATCCCGCAGCCACTCCTGGACCCAAGCATCTGGGGGGCAACATATCCTGGCGTCTTCCTCATGGCCTCCGAATCTCCTGTCTGCCCCCCTTCCCCCGTCTATCGAGTCTCCTATCTCTATTGCTCCGTTTAACTTTACCCTCCTCTGCTCATCTTCAGATCCCTGAAGGTGGAATCTCATGTGGATAGGGTGGTGAAGAAAGCTTTTGGTATGCTGGCCTTTATAAATCAGAGCATTGAGTATAGGAGCTGGGATGTAATGTTAAAATTGTATAAGGCATTGGTGTGGCCGAATTTGGAGTATTGTGTCCAGTTCTGGTCACTGAATTATAGGAAAGATGTCAACAAAATAGAGAGAGTACAGAGGAGATTTAATAGAATGTTACCTGGGTTTCAGCACCTAAGTTACAGAGAAAGGTTGAATAAGTTAGGTCTTTATTCTTTGGAGCGTAGAAGGTTGAGGGGGGACTTGATAGAGGTATTTAAAATTATGAGGGGGGATAGATAGAGTTGATGTGGATAGGCTTTTTCCATTGAGAGTAGGGAGATTCAAACAAGAGGAAATGAGTTGAGAGTTAGGGAGCAAAAGTTTAGGGCTAACACGAGGGGGAACTTCTTTACTCAGAGAGTGATAGCTGTGTGGACAAGAAAATAGGTGCAGGAGTAGGCCATTCGGCCCTTCGAGCCTGCACTGCCATTCAGTATGATCATGGCTGATCATCCAACTCAGAACCCTGTACCTGCTTTCTCTCCATACCCCCAATCCCTTTAGCCACAAGGGCCATATCTAACTTATCTAACATTTTACAGGATCCTCCCACAGTCCAAAGACGTACCAGCTAGTAGGTTAATTGTACATTGTCCTGTGATTAGGCTAGTGTTAGTAGATAGTTTCTGGGTGGTTTCTAGAAAGGCCTGTTCTGCACTGTACCCCTAAATAAAGAAATCATCAGCGATAATAAACTTGATTCTGACTCTAATTCTGAAAGGTAGTTCGGCAGGGGAACATTTAATTGCCTTTTGAAATACCAGTCTGTGAGGTTAATTACTGTTGGATAATTAGTGTTGGTTTTACCAATAATGCTCTCATCCTATGAATGGATGAATGAAATTACAGCTCTCTCAATGATTAAACAATAAAACCTCTGTTTAAACGTGCCTTGATATAATACTCTCTGACAAAGGAAGATAGTGGAATCAACCACTTCACTAAACTGCAGTTTAGGCTAAAACTTGTCAAACAGATTTGAATATAAATGCAGAAGGGAACAGAATAATGACATGCCATAAATTTCCAGCAGTTCCTGGCTCACCAATCCTTCACAGTCAAAAGAAAATAAACCCTGCTCCATCTGTTTTGCCCGACTGCAATGAAATCACGCACTCCCGGAATATTACATGCCGTTTCATTGCCGGCTATCCGCTGAGATTTTGCAGCCCATCTATCTCATCCGGAGAGCAGCTTTCTCAATGTGAGCATGCCCAGCAGAGAAATTCTTTGCGGGGACGGGCTGGGGAAAGTCTTAAATCGACAAGGGCTGCCAATCGAAGTCAGAATCACAATCAGAATCAAGTTTATTATCAAGGAAATATATCATGCAATGTGTTTCTTTGTGGCAGCAGTACAGTCAATACAGTAAGGACTACATATATAAATATTTCTTACTTTTAAAGAAACATACAGTATTTCTCCATATACTGTATAAAGAGATACTGTATATAATTTCAGCTTTTATATACTCGGGCTACGTCCACACTAGACCGGATAAATCCGCAACCGAAGCTTTTTCTCTTCGTTTTGACTCCGTCCAAATTAAAACGGCGTTTTCCTCCCCTGAAAACAGAGCTTTATGTATATATATATATATATATAAATAGTTCAAAAATAGTGAGGTGGTGTTCATGGACCATTCAGAAATCTGATAGTGGAGCTGTTCCTAGAGTACTGAATGTGTGTCTTCAGGCTCCTGTGCTTTCTCCCTGACAGTAGTAATGAGAAGAGAGCATGTCCTGGGTGGTGGGGGGTTCTTCATGACTGATGCTGCCTCTCTGAGGCATCGCCTTTTGAAGAAGTCCTCGCGGCTGGAGCTCAGCTTTCTTCGACTCCGTGCATCGGAATCTCCGGAGCAGACAGTGGTGCCACCAGTCAGAATACAGCGTACACCTGCAGCCATTTGCTGGAGTCTTTGGGGACTTACCAGCTTAGCCCTGCAATAAAATTCACAGGACCATCGTATCTAAACGCTATTCTTGAACGCTTGCTTTAACACCTGCGAATAAGTAAGGGGGATCCAGTTGGCTACGCGCCTCTGGGGGGGTTTGCCTTTCGACATGGTGGAATCATGTGGTGGGGATGGAGATAAAGAGGTGAAAGGCGCCACTTCCCTCCACTAGCCTGCAGGCCACCCTTGGGCAAGGTGTAGCACCTGCCTAGCCCTCCCACCACCCCTCCCCACCCAAATAGGGTCCCCTGAAGCCATGGGGTCTGGTTGTGGATGGTGGTATGAGCAGCTGGTCCTGGTTCTGCCACCGATGCCAGACAATCTCTGCAGAGTATTGAAAAAGACACCGCCCAGAAGAAGGCAATGGCAAACCACTTCTGTAGAGAAAATTGCCAAGTGGTGATGGAAAGACCATCGTACAATTCAGCACATAATCAATGAATGAATACTATATTACCAGATTTCCTATTTCAAGCCATCCAATCTGTGCCACTTCACAGGCCAATCATATTCTGACTAATTTTCTGGGCAGTCTATTCTCCCCACTCTCCTCATGTTCAACCTCTCACCTCCAGTAGGGACACCTTACAGTGGACCAACTGGCACCCATTTGGGACGTAGGAAGAAGCCAGAGGATCTGGAGGAAAGCCAAAAGCTCACAGGGGCAACATGCAAATTCTGCACAGACAGTGCCAAGGCCAGGATTGAACCCAGATCTCTGGAGGTGTGAGGCAGTGGCTCTACCTGCTGTGCCATTGCGGTACCTGGGTACTGACATTAGAGAGGTCCCAGAGCAGGCTCAAAATAATGTTCCTGGGAACGAAAGGAACGTATGAGGTGTGTTTGTTGGCTCTGGGCCTGTACTCGCTCGAGTTTAGAAATCTCATTGAAACCTACCGAAAGGCCGAGATAGAATGGATGGGGTGAAGATTTTTCCCATAGTTGTGGAGTCTAGGATCAGAGAGCACGGTCTCAGAGTAGAGGGACCTCTGTTCTTTAGAACAGAGATGGGTGAATTTCTTTCGTCAGAGACACTGCAGAATTCTTTGCCAGAGATGGCTGTGGAGGCCAAGTCATTGTGTAAGGTTGAAGCAGAGTTTGATAAGTTCTTGACTAGTAAAGGCATCAAAGGTTAAGGGAGAATACAAGAGAGTGAGCGGGATATTAAATCTGAGATGATGGACTTGATGGGCTGAATGGCCTAATTCTGCTCCTTTGCCTAATGCTCTTGTGGTCGTATGCTCTGGCTTCAGTCTTTCCCCTCTATGTGCATACATCCCTGTGAGCTTCAGAAATCCCCAGAACCATTCATTGTCAGGACGGTGAGCGGCCAATGCAATCCAAGAGGGTGTTGTCACCCCCATTAGCATCTCCAAGCACAGCAGACCCACAACTTTCTAAACCTAAGCTGTGTGGGAGGAAACTGCAGCACCCAGCGTAGTTGCTGGGAGAACGTACCAGCAGACAGCGGCGGAAACTGAACCCTGATCAGGGATCGCTGGCACTGTGAAGCAATTTCACTAACTGCTACTCTTCTGTGCTCCCACCACAATCTGTCTATATAACACACTACTCCAAACTAGGTGCACCCTGTGGCTCTTCCTCCCTTGCATCCAAATCGATTTCACTTACCCCTGCTGTAAAATGATGCAGCGACTGGCGCAACGGCCCCTTGTTAAGCAACATTTAGATCATAAAATGCTTAATCCTATATTCCAATCCTCACTGGGTCTCTTCATCAGACTAATCAGAATCAGATTTAATATCACTGGCATATGTCGTGAAATTTGTTAACTTTATGGCAGAAGTACAATGAAATATACGATACACCTGCTAGTCCCATGAACACTCGCATCTAGAAGGACGAGAACTGCCGATACCTGGGAACATCGCCACTTGGAAATCCCCATCCAAGTCACGCACCGTCCTGACTTGGAAACATATCACCATTCCTTCAGTGTCGCTGGGTCAAAGTCATGGAATACCCTCCCTGATGGCATCGTGGGTGTACCTACACCTCGGGGACTGCAGCGGTTCAAGAGGTCAGCTCAGTACCACCTCCTCAAGGGCAACTAGGGATGGGCTTCGCTGGTGAGGCCCGCATCCCGTGAAATGAATAGATTAAAAAAAATAATTGAGAGAAAAAAATCTGTGAATTACACTATGTTAGTAAGTAGAGCAAAAAGAAAGGGAAATAAAAAAGTGGTGAGGTAGTGTTCATGTGTTCAAAGACCATTCCAAATCGGATGGCAGAGGGGAAGAAGCTGTTCCTAAAATGTTGAGTGTGTGTCTTCAGGCTCCTGATGGTGGCAGTGAGAAGTGGGTGGTGGGCGTCCTTAAAGATGGATGACGTCCTTTTTGAGGCGCTGCTCCTTGAAGGTGTCCTGGATACTATGAAGACTGGGGGCCATGATGGAGCGGACTAATTCTACAACGCTCTGCAGCTTACTTTGATCCTGTGCTCCAAGGCCTCTGTGCTCCTTCAATCTCAAAACTCTTACTCATACCAGTTTTTTAATCACTCCGCTAACGCTGGCCAAATTCATTTGCAGAGGTCTTTAAGTTTTGGCAGTCCTTTCCCACTTTCCTTCCTCCTGGGACACTCTCCTTAAAATCTCTCCAACCTAATCTTCACTTCGTGCCAACTTCGTTTGGTTATGGTTTGAAAGAGGATTTTCTGATATTGCTTCTGGAGGGCACCTTGCTATATTACAGGCAAACTGTTGCTGTGTTTACCACAACCAGGTTCAGACAGATGCAGTGGTCAGCATTGTAGAGGTACTAGTAGTGATAACACTCGAGTCGGGTATGATGTTCTCCTAAGGGGTCGTCTATCAGTTTTTCCTCAGGTGGCGAGTATAAGTCGATCTGGAATCCACATCTTCTGGTGCAGTGTGAATATGAGTAACTGGTGGCTGTGGTAAGTGCCCCTGTCTTTCGGTTGTCTTTCACAGATGCTGCTTGTTCCTTGCAGCACAGAGAAAGTCATTCTCATGTCGTGTAGCTCCCTCTAGAACAGATTCTACAAGGTGTTTTTAGATGGGTTTTTTTCAGCCTGATTTTGATGTTGTCTTTAGAGCGTTGCCTTTGCCCACCAGGGGCTCTCTAAGCTTCCTACAACTGGGAGTAAAAGATCTATGAGGCACTGGTGCACCACACACACAGTGCTGGAGGAACCCAGCAGGCCGGGGAACATCTGTGGAAAAGAGTGCCATCAGCGTTTCGGACCGAGACCCTTCATCAGGACTGAGCTGGAGTCGCTTTCTCACGGTGGGGATGCTGTTCACCTCGGCCTTCTCCAGTACGCTGGTGTCGGCAGGTCTGTGCGGACTCTGCTTTGCCACTCTAGATGCTGCCGGTGTGGAGTTTACATCTGAGGATGTGAGTTTCCCTCCAAGTGCTCTGAACCCCTCCCACATCCCAAAGACACTGGTTTGGAAAGGGAAATCGTCCCACTGTAGGTGAGGTGCAGAATCTGGAGAGTTGATGGGAACGTGGGTGGGGGGGACAGAACATAGGTCATTGGGAGATGGAACAGAACAGCTTCAGACAGGCCCTTCAGCCCATGATGTCCGCACCAGATTAAACTAACTCACTTCGAGTTCTAGAGCCATAGAGCCCGACAGTACTGAAGTAGGCCCTTTGGCCCATCTAGTCAGTGCCAATCCGATTTTCTGCCCCGTCCCATTGATCTACACTTGGGTCATAGCTCTCCACATCCCCCTCTGGTAACCCTTAAACATTACACCCATGACCTAGATCTAGACTCTCGAACCTCCGTGAAAAAAGCTTGCTTGTATTTATCCTATCTATGCCCCTCATAATTTTGTGTAGCTCTATCAAATCCCCTCATTCTCCTAAACTCCAGGGAATAATGTCCTAACCTTTTCAAACTTTCCCAATAACTCAGGTCCTCAAGTTCCAGCAATGTCTGTGTAAATTTTCTCTGTACTCTTTCAATCTCATTGATATCTTTCCAGTAGACAATGTGCCAATGTGCCAAAGGCGCTCTTTGCGACCCTAACTACCTGTGATGTCACTTTGAAGGAATTACAGATCAGTATTCCCAGATCCTGTTGTTCTACCGTAATCCCCAGTGCCCTGCTGTTCACTGTGTAAGTCCTACCCCAGTTTGTACGTCCAAAGTGCAACCCTTCACACTTATCAGCATTAAATTCCATCGGCCATTTCTCAGCCCATTTTCCCAGCTGGTCCAGATCCCTCTGCAAGCTTTGTTAGCCTTCCACGCTGTCTACTACACCCCCAATCTTGGTGTCGTCCTCAAATTTGCTGATCCAGTTAACCACATTATCATCCAAATCATTAATATAAATGCCAAGCTTCTGCCTGTACAAGATCCACATCCCATGCATATTCATGTCTCCATCTACTAGACTCTTAAACAGCACAATTATATCTGTTTCAAAGGAAACCTAGTGGTAAAATAAGATTGCTCTGTGAGCCAGTATAGAATGGATGGTCCAAAAGTACTGCCACTGTGCAGGAACATATGGTATATGGAACCTGTAGCTGCAGGAAACATAAATATAATAACCCACTAAGTCTGACAATTCCCCAGGTAATTTACATTTTGTTAAAAATATTTCTGCCTAATCAAAAGCCAGTTTGAACACAGCAACAACAATCAAGACAGATTGTCCACCACATGGGCCAGGACTGGATTTTAACCCAGGCCTCTCAGCTGTAACCTCCTGTCTAATGTGCCTTAAATTCTGAACCATCCTCGGCTCATACTGCAGAGGAGGAAGAATGTGTAACCAGTCTGGAACTAATTCTGGTAAAATATTCACAGTGGGATGCATTTAGAAGCACGGCTACTTTTGAACTGCAGGAGATGCGGTTGCCAATATATCCCACAGCAGACTCCCATAAACACTAATGTGATGCGTGACAGAATCATCTGCTTTGCTTAGTGCTGTTCGTTGAGGAGGCCAGCCCAGGGATGGAGGGGGTTATTACCGAGAAACCATTATGTAAAAACATTTCTGTGGAGATGATTGAGAAGAGAACTCCTCCGACCACCCACCACACACTGAGCTAATCTTAATCCAAGAATTTATTGGAAGAACCTTGGGTTCTGGATGCCGAGCGGTGCGTACGCCCTCGAGAAGCTGAGAGGTAGTATTCATCTGCTTCTGTGAGTAGCTCGCACTTCTTCAGAGAGTGCCGAGGAACTCCCACTGACAGACTGCCACCACTATCATGATTAAAATGCTTAACATTTAAAAGAAATCAAACCTTGGCTGATTGAAGCTCACCCCCTCTCCCATTGTCATGAGAAGCAGAGTTACGCACTGCGCTGTTTAACTAATCGCTTGAATTAACCCTTCAATCACTGCTGATGCTCTTTACAATTTGCGTTTTAGTGGGGTTCGAGGAGCTTTGTTTAGCTTCTAGAGGCTGTTCAAATGATCTACTATAATTCTGAACGAGCTGTGATCTAAATCCCTCAATCCCCCATGTCAAGGCAGGCTTATCAAAAATCTTCTGATCTTGGATTTAAGATAAGTGGACGGGGAGAGGATGCTTCCAATAGTGCAAGAGTCTAGGACCAAAGGACACAGACTCAGAATAGATGGATGCCATTTGCACAGAGATGAGGAGCAATTTCTTTGGCCAGAGGATGGTGGATCTGTGGAATTCATTGCCGCTGATGGCTGTGGGGGCCAAGTCATTCAGTATACATAATGTTTGAGTTTAATAGGTTCTTAAGTCAGGGTGTCAAAAATAATGTGGAGAAGGCAGTAAAATGGGGGTTGAAAGGGACAATAAATCAGCCATGATGAAAGGCAGAACAGACTAGATGGGCTGAATGGCCTAACACTGCTCCTATGTCTTATGATTTTCTGATCTTAAGATTAGCTATATTTGTTACATGTAGAGCATTGACCAAAACTCTGAGGCACGTGTATTGTATAAAGCTAGGGTACTTAGACTTTTGTACAGTGCTGTAGTAATTTTACATATTGTACTGTAATGCTGACATAAAAAAACAAATTTAATAACATAAGCAAGTGATGATAAAACCTGATTCTGATATGGGTCTTTATTGTGGACTGAGAGACGGGGGCCATTGTTGAGAAAAGCAGAAGGGGGAGAGGAGGGAGTGGGAAGCACCAGAGAGACACTGTAATGATCAATCAACCAATTGTTTGGAACCAAGTAACCTTGCCTGGTGTCTCAGTGCTGGCCATGTCTGCACCCACACCACCCCCTGCCCCTGGCACTCGTTCGCTGCCACCTGTCCCACGCCGCTTCCCGCGGCACTCCACCCTCACCATGCCCAGCGCCCTTTGCTCCCACCGGACTTACAAACTTGCTCTCTGCTCCACGTCAACAAATACAATACTGTGCAAAAGTCTTAGGCCCCCTAGCTATGAGCAGCACTGCACATCAAAGCATACAATAAAAAGAGAAAATTGCATCAACAGCCTCCACAGTCCAAGGATGGGGTGAAGGCAGCCTCCAAATGTCACCACACTTCCAGCAATTTTGTATCTTCAGAAGTTTTCTGATGACTCTGCCATAGTTGGATGCAACAGCAAGGGAGATGAGGCTGAGAACAGGGCCACGGTGGGAAACTTTGTCACATGGTGTGAGCAGAATCATCTGCAGCTTAATGTGAAAAGGACTAAGGAGCTGGTGGTGGACCTGAGGAGGGCTAAGGCACCGGTGACCCCTGTTTCCATCCAAGGGGTCAGTGTGGACAGGGTGGAGGATTACAAATACCTGGGGATACGAATTGACAATAAACTGGACTGGTCAAAGAACACTGAGGCTGTCTACAAGAAGGGTCAGAGCTGTCTCTACTTCCTGAGGAGACTGAGGTCCTTTAACATCTGCCGGACGATGCTGAGGATGTTCTATGAGTCTGTGGTGGCCAGTGCTATCATGTTTGCTGTTGTGTGCTGGGGCAGCAGGCTGAGGGTAGCAGACACCAACAGAATCAACAAACTCATTCGTAAGGCCAGTGATGTTGTGGGGGTGGAACTGGACTCTCTGACAGTGGTGTCTGAAAAGAGGATGCTGTCCAAGTTGCCTGCCATCTTGGACAAAGTCTCCCATCCACTCCATAATGTACTGGTTAGGCACAGGAGTACATTCAGCCAGAGACTCATTCCACCGAGATGCAACACTGAGTGTCATAGGAAGTCATTCCTGCCTGTGGCCATCAAACTTTACAACTCCTCCCTCGGAGTGTCAGACACCCTGAGCCAATAGGCTGGTCCTAGACTTATTTCCACTTGGAATAATTTACTAATTATTATTTAATTATTTATAGTTTTATATTGCTATATTTCTACACTATTCTACACTGCGACTGTAACGAAACCCAATTTCCCTCGGGATCAATAAAGTATGTCTGTCAGTCTGTCTGTCTCTAATTACGTGTAGACCAGACAATTCCAGCGAATGGCTACATACCAATGATAAATGGAGCACGCAGCCAAACGATAGCAACTTCACAGAAAGTGAAAAGCTACCCTGTAACTGGTGGCCGGGATTACAAAGGGGATGCTGCGGAAAATACAAAGTAGTGTGTACAGACCTCTCCCTTTTCACTATCTCCAACCTCACATTGAATTGGACTTGCTTTTAAAGTCTGTTGAAAGGACCAGAACATTGTGTGGTCCGTGACCTTTGCCCCGGATTTATGCTCAGCACTTTCAAGGAGCAAAGGATAGCGGTTTAGTATTATTTGTTTACTTTGTTTTGTATTTACACAGTTTGCCTTCTCTTGCACATCGGGCGCTTGTCAGTCTCTCTTTATGTGCAGTTTTTCATTGATTCTATTGCATTCCTTTGTTCTTCAGTGAATGTTTGCAATAATATGAACCTCAGGGTAATATATGTACTTTGGTAATAAATTTACTTTGAACTTTGAGCTCCACGCACCAGAGGCTCAAAGAGATCTCACTGCACAGCTGTGGGCTGAGCACACGCTGCCTGACATATTCCCCTTTCGCTAAGGAGCTGTACGCTGTGATGCTGCGCTTCTGTGCTTTATTGATCTTAGAACGTAAGACATGGGAGCAGAATTAGGCCATTTGGCCCATCAAGTGTGCCCCGCCATTCGATCATGGCTGATTTTTATCCCTCTCAGCCCCATTCTCCTGTCTTTTCCCCATAACCGTCAATGGCCTTACTAATCAAGAAGCTATTAACCTTCAATTACAGTATCTCCAATGACTTCACCTCCACAGCTTTCTGTGGCAATGGATTCCACAGATTCATCACCCCCTGGCTAAAGGAATTCCTCTTCATCCCTGTTCTAACGGGATGCAATATCCTGAGGCTGAGCCCTCTGCTTCTAAACTCTCCCGCTGTAGAAAATATCCTCTTCACATCCACTTTGTCTAGGCTTTTCAGTATTTGATAGGTTTCTATCAGATTCCCCCTCATTCTTCTAAGCTCCAGTGAGTACAGGCCCAGAGCCATCAAATGCTCCTCATATGTTAGTAACCCTTTCATTCCAAGGATCATCTTCATGAACCACCCCTGGACCCTCTCCTATGCATCTTGTTTTAAGCTGGGAAGTTGATAAAATCCAATCTGACTTACTGGTGTGATATCAAGAGAGCTTTGCATGGGCAAAATCTCATTGTCACTGCCTCCAGTCGTAGGTGAAATTCAACGTTGCTACTTCAAAGAATTGCAGGCGACAAGAAGTCTTTAATCAATGTCAATAGAAAAGGAATTACTTTATCCTTGCTTCCAGTGGAATTCTGCTATGTTGACAATTCCCCAAGTCTCTATATTGGCAACTCGCTGCCCCCATTGTAATCATACTACCAGAGAACCATAGAGTGTGTCCTGATCGTCAAGGCACCGGACTGCAAGACCCTGCAATGGATTGTGAGGAGTGCTGAGAGAATCTCTAGGGTCTCTCTCTCTCTTTCTCTCTCTCTATCCCCCAACTCCCACCATCCAGAATATACACCAAAGCCCTGGATTTGCAGATTCCTCAGCATTGTCAGACACCCCTCCCATCCGTCCCATAATCTCTTTGACCTGCTACCGTCAGGAAGAAGGTACCACAGTATAAGAACAAGCATTGCTAGACTGAGTAACAAGTTCTGGCTGAAATTTCTGAGCACCCTGCTACTATCCAGAACACATTACACACAGAAGGACAGTGCCAGCAGCATTATGTTGTTGTGCAATGATATATTGCAGGATCAGAGGTGAAGAGGGTTGGTAACTTTAAATTCCTGTGTGTCTCTATCTCAGAGGACCTCTCCTGGACCCATCGTATAAATGTAATTGCAAAGAAAGCACAACTACTCCTGGATTACTTAGGACTCTGCAGAGATTCGGCATGTCAACAAAAACCTTGACAAACTTCTTTCTATATGTAGTGGCAAGTGTATTGACTGGCTGCATTACAACCTGGTTTGGGAACATCAACGTCTTCGAGTACGGCCCTGTCCATCATGGTAAAAGCTCTCCCAGCTATTGAGCATATCTACATGATACGTCACAGGAAAGCTACATCCATCATCAGAGATCCTCACCACCCAGGCCATGCTCTCTTCTCACTGCTGCCATCAGGAGCCTCGGGACCTGCACCACCAGGTTCAAGAACAGTTACTACCTGTCAATTATCAGGTTCTTAAACAAAACAGGATAACTACACTCAACTATTGAGATATGCCTACAACCAATGATCTCACTTTAAGGTCTCCTTATCTTGTTATTTCATGCACTCGTTATTTATTGCTATTTATTTGTATTTGTATTTGCACAGTTGGTTGTCTTCTATGCTCTTGCCCTTTCATTGATCCTGTTTACAGTTACTATTCTATAGATTTACTGAGTATGCCCGCAGTAAAAGAATGCCAGGGTTGTATATGGTGACTTGTATGTACTCTGATAATAAATTTCACTTTGAACCTTTGAACCTTATATTTAACAATATGGCATATAAGCACTTTATGTCAACTTGTACATCTGTAAACAATTATTTTATTATTTGTTAATATTATTGTGCTAATATTATTTTATGTGCTGCATGTGATATACATACTGTGTTCTGCACCTTGGTCCCACAGGAACATCATTTTATTTATCTCTACAGTTGAATGACAATAAACTTGAACACATCATATAAAACTTCATTGGGATGTCTGGTTGCTATCAAAAAGGATCTCGCTTCTCCTGATCTATTCATCTCTTCCCACGCTTGCTGAAAGGACTGGACCTCAAACATTGACTGTTCACTCCCCTCCTTATATGATGCTTGACCTACTGAGTTCCTTCAGAATTCTGTGATTTGCTCGATTTCCAACATCTGCAGAATCTCTTGTGTTTAGCATCTTAGAGTATGTTTCGATGTACAGACGACAAATAAAGCTAATATAATCTTTATCTTTGGAAAGTAAGTCACTCTGGCCAAGGGCACATGTCTACCTTCACTACCTTCAATAAATCATTGTTGACCCGCTATACGTGATGAAAAAAAATTCAGTCAAATCCCTACACTCACCGTCACTGCTTATCCAGGCATCGATCTTTCTCCCTATAAGAGCTGGGGTTGATCAAATTAAAATCTGCCTCATAGAGGGCTAGCAGGGCCCTGAAAGGGGCAAATAACCTCTCCCCGGTGACCCAGCCATTGAGAGTGCAGACTGCACCAAACTGTTGGTAGGTGATGAAGCTACCAGTCTGTGTGGCTCTGGGAAGGGAAGGATTACCGTGGAAGTGTGCAGATCAGACTAAATGGGTCTGCTGACCATCCTTTCTCACATATTCACCTGATTACATTGCTACTCCCACGTTCCCAGTGACTAGATCATTGTAGCCAGTTACACCGTGTTCAAATGAGACATTGTCACCTCAAACCGAGACTGAATTTTTAACTCGGAGCAGCTGATGAAAATGAAGTTTCATATTCAGATGTATTTATTTATCACGAGTACATCGAAACGTACAGTGAAATGCATCGTTTGCACTAACAACCGACGGACCCAAGAATGTGCTGGTGGCCGCCCGCAAGTGGCGCCTCACATCCTGGATAGGGAGGAACGCATTCGATGACAGGCCTCCTAGTGGACTGCATGTTCCTGTCTGAGCCAGAAGGTCGAGGCTTAGCTCTCGCTGACCGAGATATGCACACTAAACTCTGGATCCCACAGGCAGTGTAGCACTGAGGGAGAGTCGGCCCTTTAGAACTGTTGCCTCTCAAACGAGTACTGAGGGAGAGTCAGTGTGCATGGGACTGTGCCCGGAGGGGAAGAGTTAGTATACGTGGGACACACGCTTTCACAAACATATCTACACATGGACGCACTACCAATTGCGCAGAAGCACTCCTACGTCTACAGGTGGCACATAGCATTATGGTCAGGATAACACTATAGCAATGTCAGTGATCAGGGGTTCGATTCCGGCCGCTGTCTGTATTCCCCCTGGGAATGTGCTCCAGTTTCCTCCCACATTCCAAAAAAAAAAGCACGATTTAGTGTTAGTGACTTGTGGGCACGCTATGTTGGCACTGGAAGCATAACAATGCTCGCAAGCATGTCACGAACAATGATTTAAGCAACGCATTTCAATATATGTTGTGATATCCGTGACAACTAAAGCTAATTTTTACACATGTTTGGAAAACACACACACACTGTTAGCCCCATGCACACATGGTCAATCTTATCTCAGACACCACAGGAGATAACAAACTTGAATTGCTTGCCCAGTGGGGTTCTCACCAGTCGTAGTCCATGACGGCGATGATTACGTTGACGTGATCCATGTTCTCATTGGGAATGTCGAAGACCAGCGCCTCATTGTACACCGGGTTCAGTGTGTTCTTCTTTATCGATGTCTTCCGCTTCTTCAGCCGCCTCCCTTCGCATATCAGCGAGGCTTTCACGTAGGGATCTGCGGGGGGAGGGGGGAGAGCAGGCTGCTGGGACATCTCTCGGGCTGAGGCACGCCAAGGCCGTGGCCCCATCGATCCACTCGCCCCAATATTCGCCGAGACCAATCCCCCCCCCCCACCCCACACCGACCCCTGCTGTAATTGGCCTCAGCACCCTCCACAGGGAGAAGCAATACACAGAAACCAGCCAGGAGTTGTTGCCCCAAGCGGCACATGGAAATTGCTGGAGGAACTCGGCAGGCCAGGAGGCATCCATGGAGGACTGAAGCTATGGGCCAAAACCCCTCATCGGGAGTGGAAAGGAAGAGGCAACAATCCAAGGTAAGAAGGTTGGGGGGGGGGGAGAGGAAGGGGTAGAAGCTGTTAGGCGAGACCTGCTGAGGGGTAAGTGGGTGGGTGGGAAATCAGAAGCTGGGAGGTGGAAGAGGTAAAGGCCTGAAGAAGGAATCTAATAGGAGAGGAGGTAAACTATGAGAGTAAGTGAAGGAGCAGGGGAACCAGATGGAGCTGATGGGCAGGGGAGGAGAAGAGAAGGGGTGAGAGGGTAACCAGAATGGAGAATGGAAAAAGAGGGATGGAGATGGGATGGGGGAGAGATTACTGAAAGTTAGAGAAATCGATGTTCATGCAGTCAGGTTGGAGGCTCCCCAGATGGAACTCGAGGTGTTGTTCCTGCAACCTGAGAGTGGCCTCATCGTTCAGGAAGGCAAGGCGTCTCCCCCCTCCCTCCTTCATGGGGAGACAGGCGTGTGACAGGTTACCTCAGCGCTCGGGGAGGAGTGGGGAACTACGGTGTGGGGGTGGGATGGAGCAGCGAGAGGGAACCGAAGTGGGGTCAGAGCGTGCAACTGCCTCAGCTGAAAGGAGAGCAGGCAAGTTTCTCGGAAGCCGTGGTGGCGAAGCTACCTGAAAATCCGGTTAAATCCATTGCCTTGAGGTTGGTGGCTTTGATGATGGTGATGGTGAGTCGCCCGGCTGTTGGCAGGTAGCACAGAGAGAAGTTGATCTCACCCAAGTCGGCCTTCTCCTGAAGGAAGAGAATCGCCCTTGGTTAGTCAAAGTCAAAATAAAACCTGTAATCTTGAGATTCATTTTCTTGTAGGCATTTACAGGAAAGTGAATACGACAGAATTTATGAAAAACTATACATAAAAACTGACAACTAGTGTGCAAAAGAAGATAATTTGTGCAAATAAAAAAGAATAGTGCGAACATGAGTGGTAGAGTCCTTGAAAGTAAATCATAGGATCAGTTTGGCTTTGTGGTGAATGAGATTTTCCGTGCTGGTTTAGGAGTCTGGTGGTTATATGGTGATAACTACAGGTGTTCCCCCCCCCCCCTTTACAAAGGTAGAGTGTTGCTGTGAAACCTTTCTGAAGCTGAAATAGCGTAAGGCAAAGAACCATTCATTTATATGGGAAAAATTTTCGTAGAAGCGAAAATCCTCTTTGTAACGCAAAAACAGGTTACTAATGTAGGTCTTCTGTAAAAGCGAAGTGGCGTAAAGCGAACATTCGTAAAGCGGGGGGCACCTGTACTTCTGAACCGGGTGATGTGGGACCTATGGTGCCTTCTGCACCTCCTGTCCAATGGTTGTAGCATAGACTGTATGATTAGGGTCCTGGTCAATGGATGCTGCTTCCTTGTGGTAGCACTCGATGTAAATGAGCTCGCTGACGGGGAGGGCATTGCCTGTGATGGGTTGGGCTTTATCTACCATTCACTGTAGGCCTTTTGATTCCGGGGCATCGGTGCTTCCGTCCCGGGCTGTGATGCAACCAGTCAGATACTCTGCACTGTGCATCTATAAAAGTTTGTCAAAGCTTGTCAAACTTTTTAGTGACATGCTGAATCTACACAAACTTCTAAGAACACTGTTGAGCAGTTTGTGATGGCAATTATGAGCTGGTCCCAGGGCGGATGTTCTGTAAGCTGTGCAGCGTGTTCCATTACTAAGACAGCTCAACCACACTACTCCGTTGTCACTTCTGTCCGCACCTATGCAACATTTTGGCAATGAGGTTCAAAAGAAGAATGGCCGCTCTGCATCGCAAGGATGATCTAGTAGGATAATCATTCTTTAGTGTAGGTAGTAGATGAACCAAAAGGGAGTTGGGGGGGCATATGAGGGGCATTGAGGGAGAACAGAGTGACTCACAGAGTCACACTGCACAGAAACACATCTCTCTTGACAAAGGACATTTACACAGATCCTACACAAAAGCCATGTTGTTCAATCCATATTCTCTTCAAACTTAGGAGACGCAACAGACTTCTAACACCATAAATCAATGAGTTGTTTTGTTATGTCTCCCCTCTCACTGTGAAACGGGGACCTCTCTTTTTCCCTTATTAGGGAGAGGGAGAGCCTGTGGTCTGTCGAATACCGGGTGAACGAGTGGCCTTTGGGGTTCTGCAAGTCTGTAACTTTACTGATGCTTTGCTGCACACTTGAGTGCTTGTGGGGGGTGCCGATGCCTTTTTGCTGGTGGGGGTGGGGGGGTCGTTGCCTTGCTGCTGTTTGTGCTGGGGGGGGAGTATGGGATTCTAACATTTAACTGTCAATCATTCTTTGGGGCACACCTCTGTTTTCGTGGGTGTTTGCGAACAAAAAGAATTTCAGGATGTATATCATCTACATTTCTCTGACATTAAATGTACCCATTGAAACCTATTGGACTATTTATTTTAATATTTTTATTTTGTGAATAAATATCTGTTCTGCCAGTGTTAACTTAGAAACTAGAAAGACAAACCCATTTAGACAAATGTGCTCACGGAATATAGTCACTCTAAACCTTTACATTTTGTGGTGAAGTACATATACCTGTCTGGACACGCCCCCCCCCCCCCCGCTGACTGCTCCTGTGGCTCCTCCCATGGACCCCGTTATAAAGGCGATTGGAGCCACAGACCCTTCCTCAGCCTCCAGGATGTTGTGTGGTGGTCACTTGCTGCTTGTTCTTTCTTCCAGCCAATAAAAGCCTATATCTCGCCTCACGTCTCCGAGAGTTATCGATGGTGCATCACACTTAAAACCAGGAAGACCCAACCCAATGCATAATGGAATTGTCCACATGCTACCTGCCACAAACACACTAAGGACAATGAACCTAACAGGATGCAAAAGTTCTGGGATGTGGCAGGAAATCCAGAGCTCAGTGGAAACTCACATGGTGACAGGGAGAAGGTGCAAACTCCACGCCTGAGGTTAGGATTGAACGTATTTCTTTTACACAGAGAGGTGAGCACGTAGAAGACCCTGCCAGAGGTGGTGGCAGAGACAGATATATCAGGAACATTTAACAGACTCTTAGATAGGCACTTGGATGATAGAAAAACGGAAGGCTAAAGAGTGTGGGAGGGAAGGGTTAGATTGATCTTGAAGTAGGTTAAAAGGTCAGTAAAAACATTGTGGACTGAAGGGCCTGCGCTGTACTTCTATAAACCTGGGTCCCTGGAGTGGTGAGATCGTGGCACAACCTTGCACTGCCTTGTGGTTCCCTTCTCTGCAAACAGCTACTCCCAAAGACCAGCTCACTGCACGGAGAATTGAAGGGAGATACTGCACAGAATCTGGCCCTTAATTGTACATCAATCACAGTTTCTCTTCTCCCCACGTCCCCATCAATTCACTCCCCCCCCCGCCGCAGATTTCACCCCTCACCCACACGCCATGGGGCAACTTGCAGCGGCCAACTAAACCGCTGACTCTGCACAGTTTCGGCTTGTGGGAGGAAAGCAGGGGGCCCAGGGAAGCCCTCGAGGTTACAGGGAGAACGTGCAGCCCCTGCGGTTGGGATAGAACCCAGATCTCTGTTATGGTGAGGCAGAAGCAGAGAGAAAGTTGTGTGTCTTTACTTTACTCTTCACAACCATTGGCCTTGTCCAGAGCTGATGACGAATCTGGGATGATCTTTCCTTTGGAGGGAGAGTCTAGGACCGGAGGGCCCAGCCTCAGAATACAAGGACAACCCTTTAAAAAGAGATGATGTGGAATTTCTTTAACCAGAGGGTAGTGAATCAGTGGAATTCATTGCCACAGATGACTGTAAAGGCCAAGTCATTGAGTATATTTAAAATGGAGACTGTAAGGTGTCAAAGCTTATGAGAAGGCAAGAGAATGGCGTTGTAGAGTCGATGGGCTGAATGGCCTAATTCTGCTCCTATGTCTTGTGGTCTTATGATTCGAATATAAGAGAATGGTCTAAAGCAAAATGTATCCATAGTCTCCCAAATCCAGTTAGAGTTGTCAGGTTTAGTGAAGGGATCAGAATGGACAGGCAGGAGCAACGCTATTGTAACTTCACAGCGATGGCATTGACAATCGTCTCTGTTCAGTGTAATTGCAGCAGTTCAGTGGAATGGCTCATTACCAAGTTGGCAAGGATAGCCAGGGGTGGGCGCGTACAGACTGGTTCACCGCCAATGCCTACATCCCACAGCAAATCATAAAGGCTTCCTCTGACATCCCCCTATCGTTTCCTCCAATCGCCTCAAAATTAGGCCCCTTCTATTAACCGGTCTCTGGCTGTCCACTCTGTGCCTCTCACCATCCTGTACACCTCTATCAAATCACCTCTCATCCTCCTTCGTTCCAAAGAGAAAACCCCGAGCTTGCCCAACCTATCCTCATGAGACATGCTCTCTGATCCAAGCAACATGCTGGCAGATCTCCTCAGCACCCTCTCCAACGTGTCCACATCCTTCCTATGACGAGGTGATCAGAACAGAACACAATTGTCCAATTAAGGATTAAGGAACAGCTCTGAATCACAACTCCGATCCCCAAAACTTAAAATAAACTGGGAGGCAGGTTTATTATTGTTACACATACCAGGGTACAGTGGACGTGACAGATATGCTACACCTGCCCATTCACCTCCTCCCTCACCTCCATTCAGGGCCCCAAACAGTCCCTTTTGGCTGGGCAACACTTCATCCGTGAATCTGTCGGGGTGATCTATTGTATCCAATGCTCCCAATGCGGCCTCCTCTGCATTGGTGAGACCCAACGTAAATTGGGGGACCACTTTGCCGAGCAAATAAAGAAATGCAGTAGAATTGATGAAGAACTATACGTAAACACAGACCGACAAACAACCGATGTGCAAACGAAGTGTGCAAATAAATAAACAGTACCGAGAAGATGGGTTGTAGAGTCCTTGAAAGTAAATCTATAGATTGTGAAATCAGTTCAGGGATGATGTGAGTGAAATTATCCATGCTGGCTTAGGAAGCTGAAGTCTACTAAACCAGAAGATATCAGTCCACAGTTCAAGTCCACTGGCAGCTCTTCCCATACTTGTACCCCTCATGTTCCCCTTAATAAACTTACCTTTCACCCTTAACCCATGAGAACCCTAGCTCTAGTCCCACCCAACTGCAGTGGAAAAAAGCCTGCTTGGATTTACTCTATCTATACATCTGATAATTTTGTATGTTGCCTATCAAAATTACCCTCATTCTTGTACGCTCCAGAGAATAAAGTCCAAACCTATCCAACCTTACCCTATAACTCAGTCCTCTAGACCTGGCGACATCCTTGTAAATTTTCTCTGTACTCTTTCAATCTTACTGATATCCTTTCCATAGGATGGTGTCCAGAACTGCACACAATACTCCAAATTAGGCCTCACCAATGTCCAATGCAACTTCAACGTAACATCCCAACTCCTGTACTCAATACTTTGATTTATGAAGGCTCTCTTTATGTGACTGTCTTCCTTTGGTGCTACTTTCAAAGAATGGTGGATCTGCATTCCCAGATCCCTCTGTTCTACCACATTCCTCAGTGCCTAATGGTGGGACTTACACAGCGACAAGAAAGCACGAACACCGTTCCTGCTGTTCTCTGAAATGTAGAACATTTTCCACCAGTCCAGGAGAGCAGATCATTCAACACCGCCCTCTGATAGAGGGTCAGCTGCGTCGGCCTAGATCTCCGTGCTGCAGTCTCTGGAGTGGGACTGGAACCCATGACCTCCGCAACCTCGTCCCTGTTGGCCCTCACCGGTGTTTACAGATGCACCGTGGCTTGGTGCATCTCTCCCCTCCTCTCTCCCACTGGGCAGAAGGCACATTCCACCAGGCTCAGGGGTAGCTTCCGTCCCTGGTGCAATAAGAGGGACTCCTGACCTCACGGTCTACCTCATCATGATTACTGTCATCATCTTGTTGTCTGTCTATACTTCCCGCTGCCTCAGGGAAAGTCTGGTTATGCAGATTACACATACACGCACAGAGATTGGTACCGAACTTACGTCAGAATCAAAATCAGACATGTGACATGAAATTTGTTAACTTAGCAGCAGCAGTTCAATGCAATACTTAATATAGCAGAGAAAAAGCAAACAAATAAATAAATAAACAAACAAACAAGTGATCAGTTACGTATATTGAACAGATTAAGAAAAAATGCAAAAACCGAAATACTGTATATTAAAAAAAATGACCCTGGATTTGAGGCCTGATCCATTATCCTCATCCTGGCAGTGGATTTGTGGATTTGGAGGGTCTTGCGCGACTGCACTACTGTTGGCTGTGACCCCCCCACCCCCACCCTCCCGTTCACTCCCAATTTATGGACCACCCATTGCAGACAGAAGGATGTCGCTGGGATTGAAGGATCTGAGTTATATGGGAAGGTTGTCTAGGTTCGGACTTCATTCCCTGGAGTGGAGGAGATTAAGGGTAGGTTAAGAGTAAACACATAAGGTAAATGCAACACACACAAAGCGCTGGTGGAACACAGCAGGCCAGGCAGAAGCACTGTCGACGTTTCGGGCCGAGACCCTTCGGCAGGACTCAGACGAATAGATGCTGCCTGGCCTGCTGTGTTCCACCAGCATTTTGTGTGCGTTGCTTGAACTTCCAGCATCTGCAGAGTTCCTCGAGTTTGCCAAGGTAAATGCAAGCAGGCTTTTTCCAGCAGGCTGGAATTAGAGGTAATAGGTTTAGGGTGAAAAGTGAAATCTTTAAAGGGAACCTGAGGGGGAACTTCTCCAAACAGAAGTTGGTGGGAGTGTGGGACAAGCTGCCAATGGATGTGGTTCTGGATACAACAGCTAAAAGAAGGGTGGATAGACACTTGGACGGGAGGAGTATGGAGAGCTACGGTCCAGGTGCAGGTCAATGGGGGAGACAGAGTAGTAGTCCAGTAATAGATGGACAGAAAGGCCTGTTTCTGTGCTGTAGTACTCCATGACTATGACACCTCAAGCTCTAGAGAGATACCACAAGTGCTGTCTCTGCCATGTTCTAGCCACTCAGAGTGCCACAGCAGTGACAGAGTCAATTCCATACTGTAAGCTTCCACCATACAGTGAGTTCAATAAATCCAACAGGGCAATTATCTCTGAAATATTCATGTCACTGTGCATTGATTCCTGTTCTAGGCCCTTCTTTCAGTCCAGACATTGTGTCTCTGTCATTGAGATTGACCATGCAGAAGCATTTCAATTAGCTTTCAACATAATTAATCCTTTGTTTAAATGGGGACGTGATGGATGAGCGCTATTACCTAATGGCTTCGGAGAGAGCGAGGGCTGGACCGTCTGCCCGGGGGTCTACACTACAAATGATGTGCAGTGGCATTCCCTGCCAAAGTAATCACTTACACTCGGCCTCCTCGATCCGTACAAATCTCCCCTCTCGCTAATGGACGGGTACCTAAACGACGCAGGGTCCGATAACCTTGGTGAAGATGCAAGGCTGCAATATTCCCATTGGAATCCTGTTCTCGGAATGCCGCTGGCACTGGCTACAGCCCAAACGCCATTGCCCTCGCGAAGGTGGGGGTGAGCCGTAGAAATGTTATTTTTCTTGCGTATTAGCCTTCAAATGCTCTACCCTCAGTGGCCACTTTATTAGGTACACCCGCTCAGTAAAGCAACTATCTAATCAGCCAATCTTGTGGCAGCAAGTCAATGCATAAAAACATGCAGACACGGCCACGAGGTTCAGTTATTGACCAGACTAAATATCAGAATGGGGAAGAACTGAACTGAACTGAATTGAATTAACTTTTTTCTTACAGAAGTAAAAATCTTTACATTACATCTCTGTCTAAATCATAGTAATTTATAATAGATAGAACAGTCAATGTAACATAGAAATACACTCAAATCAGTGTGAGTTAATCAGTCTGATGGCCTGGTGGAAGAACTAGTCTTTGTAAATCTCCTGAATCATGGGAAGTTCACAACTGCAGATGGGCTGGGCTGTCCACACCACTGTCTGAAGAATCCAGCGATTGAGGGAAGTACAGTTCCCATACCAGGCAGTGATGCAGCCAGTCAGGCTGCTCTCAATTGTGTCCCTGTAGAAAGTTCTTAGAATATGGAGGTCCACACCAAACTGCCTCAACCGTCTGAGGTGAAAGAAGTGCTGTTGTGCCTTTTTCACCACACAGCTGGTGTACAGACCACACGAGGCCTTCGGTGATGTGGACGCCAAGGAACTTAAAGCAGCTTACCCTCTCAACCCCAGACTTATAGAAATATGATCTAAGTGACTTTGACCATTGAATAATTGTTGGTGTCAGACAGGGTGATTTGAATATCTCAGAAATTGCTGATCTCCTGGGATTTTCACACACAGAAGTCTCTAGAGCAAAACAAAACAGAAGCCTCTTTTCTCACGCTATGGGCTGGTTGGGAACCCTACTCTAGAGTTTACAGAGAATGGTGAAAAAAACAACATAAAAAGCATCCAGTGAGCTGCAGTTCTGTGGGTGTGGGTGAAAATGTCTGAGGATGTCCTACGAGGCTGTGGTGGCCATGTTTGCTGTTGTGTGCTGGGGCAGCAGGCTGAGGGTAGCGTATACCAACAGAATCAACAAACTCATTCGCAAGGCCGGTGATGTTGTGGGGGTGGAACTGGACTCTCTGACGGTGGTGTCTGAAAAGAGGATGCTGTCCAAGTTGCATGCCATCTTGGACAATGTCTCCCATCCACTCCATAATGTACTGGATAGGCACAGGAGTACATTCAGCCAGAGACTTATTCCACCGAGATGCAACACTGAGCGTCATAGGAAGTCATTCCTGCCTGTGGCCATCAAACTTTACAACTCCTCCCTCGGAGTGTCAGACACCCTGAGCCAATAGGCTGGTCCTGGACTTATTTCCACTTGGAATAATTTACTTATAACCATATAGCAATTACAGCACAGAAACAGGCCATCTCGGCCCTTTTAGTCCGTGCCGAATGCTTACTCTCACCTAATCAGCTTATTATTATTTAGTTATTTATGGTTTTATATTTCTATATTTCTTCACTATTCTTGGTTGGAGTGACTGTAACGAAACCCAGTTTCCCTCGGGATCAATAAAGTATGTCTGTCTGTCTGTCTTAACGAGGGAGGGCAGAGGAGAATGGCCACATCGGTTTGAGCTGACAAGAAGGTGACAGTAACTCAAATAACCACGGGTCACAACAGTGGTGTGCAGAGAGCACCTCTGAACACACAAACACATCAAACCTTGAAGTGGACAGGCTACAGGGGAAGAAGGCCATGAACGTGAACTCACTGGCTACTTTATTAGGCAGAAGTATCTAATGAAGTGGCCACTGAGTGTGAGTATAATTGTTCAGTGAATTTTCCAGTAGTTACGGTGCAGTTTCCTCTGTATTTTTCTAGAAACTTCTTGGTTTCAGGGTCGTATTACTTGAATCAGCTATTTTATAGGTTAACTGTTATCAAAGGAATTTCTGTCATCTTTTGTCTGGTATGAAAAGACCACGGCTACTTTTTAGTCTGTTTTCTTATCTTTGTTTCTCTCGGCACTTTCTCTTCTTCTTTGCTCTTCAAAGTTCAAAGTTCAAGGTAAATTTATTATCAAAGGATGATTATATCACCAGATTCTGCCCTGCAGTTTATTTTCATGCAGGCATTCACAGATCTTATAACGTTTAATAAAACGACTGTAAGCAACAAATTTTATGCTTCATTCTTGACTACGTGGAAACTTCGCAGAGGTATCAGAATCTAACACAGCCTCCTTGAACTGCTGGTGAAAGGGGACCTCCTGTGCCCTTGGGGAGGAAGGGACGGTGAAAATAATGAAGCAGGGATGTAACTGCAAGTCATGATGTCAGCTGGAATGGAGGAGAGCTGTTAGAGGCCGCAGGCTTGACAGACAGAGACACAGGCTCATAGAGTCATGGAACTCTATGGTGCTAAAACAGGCCCTCTGACCCATCTAGTCCATGCAAAATATGAATCCACCTAGTCCGAGTGATCTACACCTGGACCATAGCCTTCCACCCCCTTCCAATCTATGTACCCATCCAGTGCAACCACAACTTCCTCCGGAAGCTTGCTCCACACTCTCACCACCCTCTGGGTGAAGAAGTTCCCCTTCAGTGTTCAGGTTCCACCTTTCACCCACAACCTATGACCTCTAGTTCTGGTTCTAGTCTTACCCAACCTCAGTGGAAAAAGCCTGCTTGCATTTACCCTATCTGTACCCCTCATAATCTTGCATACCTCTATCAAATCTCCCCTCATTCTCCTATGCTCTAGGGAATAAAGTCCTAAGCTATTCAGCCATTCCCTATAACTCAGGTCCTCATGTCCCAGCAAGATCCTTGCAAACTTTCTCTGCACTCTTTCAATCGTATTGACATCGTTCTTATGGGTAGGTGACCAAAACTGGACACAATATACCAAATTAGGCCTCACCAACATCTTATACAAATTCAACATAACATCCTAAAGTGATAATAAGTCACCTTCTTAAACCTCTGCAGCCAAACAGTGAATGTGCCTCCTTGCATATAATCCCCTTATCTGAAGTTGAAAGTTCAAAGTAAATTTATTATCAAAATATGCATATGTCACCATATACTACCTTGAGATTAATTTACTTGCAGGAGTTTACAGAACACTATAGAAATAGAAAATAATTTACAAACTATACATGAACACTGATGGGGCGGCATGGTAGTGTAATGTTGAGCATAACCCTTTACAGTGCCGGTGACCCAGGTTCAATTCCTGCTGCTGCCAGTAAGGAAGTTGTACGTTCTTCCCGTTCTCCCTCTGGATTTCTCCCATGGTCCAAAGGCATATTGCTTGGTAGGTTAGTTGGTCATTGCAAGTTGTCCCGAGATTAGGCTAGGGGTAAAGTGGGAGTTGCTGGCCATTGCAGCTCGAACGGCCAGCAGGGTATCTCAATAAACAGATAAATAATCAGAGTGCAAAAGAGGACAAATCATGCAAATAATAAAAAGTAAATAAATACTACTATTGTGGAGTCCTTTAAAATTAGTTAATTCAGAGGCATTCTCTACGATGGTTCGGGAGCCTGATGGTTGAAGAGAAATAACTGTCCTGTTGTCTGATACAAGCAGTGAGAAGAGCCCAATGCACACAATTCATTGGAAATCTAAATTAAAGTTAAAGGTTCATCAGGCCAGTGCTTATACCGGAAGCAACTGAGAGTACGAGACTCCCCCCTGGATAGGACACCAGTCTATCACAAAGCATTCTGCCAGTAGCCATTTTCAGCTGGGTGGACTGGAGCAATGTGTGGTTAAGTGGACACAAGGACACAACACGCTGCCTTGCCTTGGCTGGGGCTCGAACTCATGACCTTCAGATCACTAGTCCAATGCCTTAACCACTTGGCCACTCACCACACACTCTAATAGTGTTATGCTAAACATAATGCTACTCTGCCACCCAAGCCTGGCAGTTTCAAGGGCCTGTCTACACACTTTTTAAAATTTCTGTTTCGAGCGGTGTATTTCAGCGACTCCGCATTCTCTGGGTGAGAAAGGTGCCCCTCAGAACTCCTCTTATTAGTCTAGTGGTGCCCAGGAATTTTGAGGAAACAGCAGGGGAGATCCCCTGAGGAGGTGAGGGCCATTTTCTAGATCTGTCGATCAGTAAACTATTACAGAGCCAGTTCTGACTTTCAGTTATTGGGAGATTGAAAAATATCCATTTATGGCTCCCATCAGGAAGGAGGTACAGAGCTTGAAGACCCACAACACTAGATTCAAGAACAGCTACTTCCCTTCAACCGTTCAGCTCCCGAACCAGCCTGAGTAACACAACTCATTACTCTGCATAGCAACCCGATGAAAACTTTGATCTGTCTGCACCAAAATGGACATTCTTGTTATAAAACTGTAAAAACTGTGTTGAGTTTATGCTTTTTGTGTGAACGCTACTCATCTGTTGCACTTGGCCTGTGAAGCTGCTGCAAGTAAGCTTTTCATTGCACCCCCTCAAATATGGACGCGTCTATGACAAGGAACTTGACTTTGCAACGTGGCTATTAAATGGAGAGTGGAATGTTTGTGTACTTCTCTCAGTGACGCTTTGTGCTGTGTTCTGCAATGGCGAACATTCAGGGTATGCTGAAGAAGAGGGAGTTTGGGGCTGTATTTCTCAGTGTTTAGAAGACTGAGGGGATTTTCAGGGCAGATGTTGAGATATTCTCACCAGAGAATCATGAACAAAAGGAGATATTTTGAAAATCCCTTCTTTTAGAGACTGGTGAATTTTTGGAATTTTCCACCCAAAGGGAAATCTGATCATAATGTGGAGCGATAGTCATGGAACACTTGTTCGTTTTGTATGACGTAGGCAATCATGCTGTTTCCATGGCTATGATTCTTCTTGGCAAATTTTCCTAGAGAAGTGATTTGCTGTTGCCTTCTTCTGGGCAGTGTCTTTACAAAAGGAGTGACCCCAGCCATTGTCAATACTCTTCAGAGATTGTCTGCCTGGTGTCAGTGGTCGCATAACCAGGACTTGTGATGTGCACTGGCTGTTTATTCGACCATCCACCATCTGCTCACAGGGCTTCACATGATCCTGTTCTGGGGACGAGGCAGGTGCTACACCTTGCCCAAGGGCAACCTGCAGGCTAGCGGAGGGAGGAAGGGCATTATGTCTCCTTTGGTAGAGACGTATCTCCACCCCACCACCCAACATAGAACACCACAGCACGGAAACAGACCCCTCAGCCCATCTAGTCCATGCTGAATTGTTATTCTGCCAAGTCCAATTGACTCACGTCTGGATCACAGCCCTCCATGCCCCTCCCATCCATCTACTTATCCAAACTTTTCTTAAGAGTTGCAATCCAACCCGCATTCCCCACTTCCACCGGAAGCTTGCTCCACACTCTCGTTACCCTGTCAGCACAGAGGTTTCCCGTCAGATTCCCTTTAAATATTTCACACTTAACCTTTGACCTATGGTTCTCGCCTCACCCAACATCAGTAGAGAAAGGTTACTTTCATTTTCCTTGCCTATACCCTTAATAACTTAACTTGGATAAATTTAAGGTGGAGCAGATCGATGGCGGACAGATGCAAAAAGGGAGGTGAATCCAGTGCAGATTGTGGTAAGACAGGATTGTAGGACCAAATGCCTTATCTTGTTCCTATTTCATTATCCTCAAGGAAGCCTTGAAGAAATACAGTCTCCACACTGTCTCCTGGGAACCCCTCGTGCGTGACCACTCCAAGCGGAGGAGTGTTCAGGATTGTGTTGTGAACTTTGAGGCTGCTTGCCAAGATCACACAGTGACCCTAGGCAAGTAGCAGAAGAGGTAAGCCATCTCGAAAACTCCCGTCCGCCCACCCCGCCTGCGACCTCTGCCAGCCCTATCTGTGTGGATGAGTCTGTGTGGTCGTACAAAAACTCCAGTTGAGAGCTGGAACACACAAATCCAGGGTCGTCCCCAATCTCAGAGGCAGCTCAGAAAAGGCCATGTGCCAGCAAGTTCAAAGGCCAACATGTCTAGTTGGCAGGGTGGCGTCGTGGTCACTGCTACCCTTTACCGCCCCTTCGATTGGAAGTTCAGAGTTCAATTCCCCCTGCTTTCTGTAAGGAGTTTGTTGCCATGATTGTGTGAGTTTCCTCTCTGAGTTCTCCACATTCCTCTGGGAAGAGATACGGGTCAGGATTAGTAAGCTGTGGGCACGCTATGTTGGTGCCTGATGTGTGGTGTACACTTGCGGGCTGCCCCCAGCACATCCTCGGACCGTACCGGTCGTTCCACTGTTTCTTTCGACACCTTGACATGCCTGTGACAAGTAACACTAATCTAGTCTCTGTGAACGGTTGGGCCCTAACAACTATCAAGGAGCTCCGCGAGCAACACACTTCACCACGTGCCTCGATGTATGTGTGACAAATAAAGTCCACCGTTCATCTTTAGATATTTGACTGGGAAACATCCATCCAAATAAGGCAAAGGGAAGGAGCAGTGACAAAACAAAAGGTTCAGTGCCTAAGAGCTAGTTCAGGCAGTGTGGGCTGAATGGCCTCATTCTGATGCTATAATTACGACCCCTTTCAGCAAAACAGATGGTGATGAAGCGAGTCACATTCTCAGCTCAAGCTGTTCCCAACGCAGCTGAAAGATTGGACAGAAAACTACAGGGCAGGCAGTATGTGCCCAGGGATACACACTGTATGCTGACAGCAGTTTAGATTTGATGCGCTCTAAAGTGGCTCAGAGGAGTCTTCCTCTGTCAGCCTACGCATTCGAGGCTAAGCAGGAGTCTCAGCGAACTGATAAGGCAAACAATCGTTTACCCTGACCGCTGCTGGATGTATTAAGCAGAGTGGTGTCAGGAGAGCCATCTTGTCATGCGAGATTAAAGACCTGCTTTATTGGGGCTGGTAGGCACTGTACGACAGAGGGAATCAGTTACTGACTAGAGCTCCTCCCCTCCCTCTTCCTCCTCTTCCTTCCCTTCCTCTCTGTCAGTGCTTGCAATGACCACAAGAGATTCTGCAGATGCTGGAAATTCAGAGAAACACTCACACAAAATGCTGGACGAAGCCAGCAGCATCTTCGGGGAGCAACACCTCATGTTCTGCATGGGTGGCCTCCGAATTGATGGTCTGAGCATCGATTTCTCCAACTTCCATTTATTTCTCTCCCTGCCCCCGTTCCCTTTGCTCTTTCTCCGTTCCCATTCTGGTTATCCTCTTTCCCTCCTCTTTGCCACATGTGCCCACCATCTCACTCTGGCGCCTCTCTTCAGCCCTTTACCTCTTCCACCAGTCACCTCCCAGGTTCTCATTTATTCCTCTTTACCCCCACGCACCCACCTTGCCCCTCGCTAGGTTTCACTGATCACTTCCCGGCTTGCTCTACTCCTTTCTCAGCACCTTCTTATTCAGACTTCCCTCCCCTGCCTTTCCAGTCCAGCTCAAGGGTTTGTCCCAAAACATCAACTGTTTCTTCAACACACACAACAAGCTGGAGAAACTCAGCAGGTCAGTCAGCATCCGTGGAAACAAATCACCTGTTTCTTTGTCTCTCTAGGTGCTGCCTGACCTGCTGCGTTCTTCTGCTATTTTGCAAGTAAGGGTGTCAATGGTTAAGGGGAGAATGCAGGAGAACGGGGTTGAGAGGGATGAAAACTTGGCATGATCAAATGGCGGAGCAGATTCGATGGGCAGAATGGCCTAATTCTGCTCCTATATCTAATGGCATTACAATGTCATGCTATTTCAGGTACAACTTAATAATATTAGCACCTAACTAATACTAACAAGGATCTACCCCTGCTCCGTCAACACTAACACCCAATCAACGTTTACCTCGTACCAGGTCGCACTCAATCAATGCCAGGGAGAAGTGAGTGTTGCTCGATCAATGCTAACAGTTACTCAAAGTTTTCACCTAATTAATGCTGATGAATTAGTACACAGAATGTGTCGGAGGAGCTCAGCAGGTCAGGGAGCATCTAGGGATGGGAATAAATAGTCGACATTTCTGCCGGGACCCTTTATCAAGACTTGGTCTGATACATCGACTGCTTATTCCCATCCACAGATGCTCTCTAACCCGTTGAGTTGAACTGAATTACCTTTATTTCTTACATCCTTCACATACAAGAGGAGTAAAAATCTTTACACCTCTGTCTAAATGTGCAATATGCAATCATAGTAATTTAAAATAATTTATGATAAATAGAACGGTCAACGTAACATAGAAATACACTCAGATCAGCCCGAGTTCATCAGTCTGATGGCCCGGTGGAAAAAGCTGTCCCGGAGCCTGTTGGTCCTGGCTTTTATGCTGCGGTACCGTTTCCCGGATGGTAGCAGCTGGAATAGATTGCGGTAGGGGTGACTTGGGTCCAGGAATTGTGTGTGTTGCTCTAGATTTCCAGCATCTGCACGGCCTCTTGAGTCTAACGCTGGCAAAGACCAGGCTCACCCGATCAGTACGAGAGAGTTATTGAGCTGCTGGTGAAGCTCACTGGGCCAGGCAGCAACTACGGAGGCAATGGACAGCATCCTGTGTCTCCACTACAAAGTTCTGGGCTCTGCCTGATCAACATGGGTATTCAGACAATAAGACCAGAAGACATGGGAGCAGAATTAGACCACTCGGCCCATCGAGCCTGCTCTGCCATGGTTAACTTATATTCCCTCTCACCCCATTCCTAACCCATATCCTTTGATACCTTTACTAATCAACCATCTATCAGCCTCTGCTTTAAATATATCCAATGATTAAGCCTTCGCAGCTGACTGAAGCAAGGAATTCCACAGAGTCACCACCCTCTGGTTAAAGAATTTCCTCCTCATCTCCATTCTAAAGGGATAACCTTCTCTTCTGAGGCTGTTCCCTCTGGTCCTAAACTCCACCACGACGGGAAACATCCACTCCAAGTCCACTCAACCCACTCAACGGGTTTCAATGAGATCCCACCTCATTCTTATACATTCCAGTGACTACAAGCCCAGAGTCATCAGATGATCCTCGATACTCACATTATGAGTACTGAAAGGCATCAATACTCTACAGATGCACACTCCAATAGGAAGCCTGTACAACAGGCAACCACCTCAGCCCAATACATCACCAACATCAGGGACATATACAGGAAGGTGCCATTAAAAGGGTAGCAATATCGTAAAGGATCCCACCCACCCAGCTTGTGGACTATTTGTCCCACTCCCGTCCGGGAGGACCCAACACAGCATCCACACCAGGACATCCAGGCTCAAAACCAGTTGCTTTCCCCAAGCAGAAATCCTGATCAATATCTCCGCCCACCAGGACACCACACTCCCCCACAACCACCACGTTATCGTTCCCTGTCAGAGTCACCTTATGCCAAAGTCTCCGGCACCCTCGATTTTTTAATATGGTTTCAGATTGTAAGGCCTCTGCAGAGCCCTGATCTCAACGTCCCTGAGGCTGCCTGGGATTACCTGGAGAGGCCGAAGCAAGCGAGACATTCAAAGGCTGCAGAAGAACTGTGAAACTTCTCCAAGATGCTTGTAACAACCTACCAGCCGATTTTCTTATAAAACTGCACGCCAGTGTACCTAAGAGAATTCATGCAGTTTAAAGGCAAAGGTAGTCACACCAAATATTGATCTGATTTAGATTTCTTTACTGTTTACGCTCTTTATAGTAAATTGTTGGTATTTAGAAACATTTCATTTCACTACATTGAAAGCATCTTTGCTTTACTGATTTTTATTTCATATACCTAAGACTTTAGCACAGTAATGCACATAAGGTACTTTATGTACGTACAATCAGACTATGTAAATAAGCTATTTTATGTATTTATATTTTATTGCGCTTATGTTTGTTTTATTGTCGTCTGTATTTTATTATGCTGTTTAGTGCTACGTTGGGTCCAGAGTAACAATTATTGTGCTCTCCGTTACACTTGGGTACATTAAATAACCCTGAATCTCATATGTTAACCCTGTCATTCCCAGGGTCATTCTCATAAACCTTCTCCGGACCCTCTACAATACCAGTAAATCCTTTCTTAGATAAGGGGCCCAAAACTGCTCACAATAGCCCAAGTGCATTTTACTAAATGCTAGTAAACGCTAATTTCAATGCTAATTAAGCTAGGTTCTGACCACTTACTTTGAGAGTTCAGTCAATGTTAACGAGGACCAGGTTCTGCCCTATTGACGGGTAGTCAATTGAATGTTCATGAGAAGCTGGTCCTGCCCAATCAACACAGTTTTTTCATCAGCAGCAGTGATCCCGAGGTTCCTGTCCAATCAACACTCGTGTTTCATCAGTGATAGTGAGCGCCGATTTCCTGTCCAATCAACGCAGGTGTCTCATAGATCAGGAGAAGGTACTCAAGTCTTTTTTCCTTGGGTTGGGGTAGGGTTAAGAACTGGGGGGGTTTATAGCATGACTTGAGGAATAATGGGTATAAGGGGTGACACCTTTACAGAATACATAAAACTGATGGGTTTTTGGGAGAAGGGGGTAAAACAAGAGGGGAAAGATTTATTTTGACGCCTCTTAGAATTGGACATACTATGCTTAATTATTCCTTACATCTTGTTGGAAAACATCACCCTGGTTGTGCAGATTTTGTCATCATTTTGAAACAGTTGAACATATATTATTACAGTGTGAAGTATATAAGATTAAAATAAATCAACTGCAGACTTCACTACAATCTTTTGGGGGTTGATAGTTCTCATTTTAAAACTTTGTTAAGTTATGAGAGTGGGTTTAATTTAACTCACAGTATTGTCTTTCGTTACTTACAATCTATCCGGCTTTCTGGGGTCACTTACCTTTCATTTGAAAAGAGAAGTAGTAAAGGTTTCCCCCCTCCCCCTTTCTCTACACCACACTCCAGTCCAGTTGGTGGCAATAATCCACCTTTAAGTTGGACTGCCAGCCACCATTTCAAGTCAAAAGAAGAAGAGTTTGAGGGCACAGGTTTAAGGTGAGAGGAGAGAGGTAATAGGAGACCATGGGGCAATTTTTTCATGCAGAGGCGGTGTGTACATGGAATGAGGAGCCAGAAGAAGTGGTTGAAGCAAATCCATCAACAATATTTAAGACCACTTGGACATATACATGGAAAGGAAAGGTTTCGAGCTGGGGTTCCCAGCTTGGGGTCCACAGTCCTCCCAGTTAATGACATTGGTCCATGGCATGATAAGGTTGGGAACCCCTGGTTTAGAGGGATATGGACCGAACGCTGGCAAATGGGATAGAATTGGGCAGGAATTTTGGTCAGCATGAACCAGTAGGGCTGAAGGAACCGTATGACTCCGTCACTCTATGATGTGCCAACAAATTAACCTCCCCCCTCCTCCTTCCCTACCCCAATACAACTCACCGAGGTGCCTTCCAGAATGTCTCGCCACATGGTCGTGCCTTCAGAGAGGTCGGAGAGCTCCAGGAGGTTGTCCAGCACCACCTGCCCAATGAGGTCATGCCGAGAGAAGCGGTCAAAGTCATAGATGCTAAAGTGCAGCTTGCGATTCTGGAGCTCGTTGAAGGACACGTTGAAGTGGAAGGTCTCGTTGAAGATCGGGTTGAGTGTCTTGCGATGGACCTTGGTCTGGAACTTCTTCTTGCGGTCAGGCAGTAGGTAGATCTTCACGTAGGGGTCGGAGAATCCGTTGGCGTCTTTGGCGGGGAGGTCAAGGGCCTTCAGGATCTTAACGATCAGCTGCTCACTCGCGTAGGTGTAGCGCAGCAGGAAGTTGATCCGGCCACAGTTGCCCTTCTGGTGTTTCTTGGCCTCCGCGTCGATCGACCGCTGTTTGTACAACTCAGGCTTGATCTGCCCAATGCTGGTTACTTGCTCCACCTTCTCGTCAGCTTGAGTCCCAAAGTCTGGGCTGCTTAACTGCTGTGGGATTGGTCTTGGGAGTGAGTTAAATCTGCAAGGGAATCGGCATACAGGAGGGAAATTAAAGCTGAGTGGTGCCACAACTACAACCTCTCACACAAAGTCAGCAAAACCAAAGAGCTGATTATTGACTACAGGGGAAAGAAGCCAAAGGTTCATAAACCAGTCCTCAATAGGGGACCAGAGGGGGTGAGGGCAAATAACCATAAATTCCTTAGCACTACCATATTAGCAGGTCTGTTCTGGGACCAGCATGTAGGTACCAACATAAGGAAGGCATGACAGCGACTATACTTTCTTAGAAGTTTGCAAAGCTTTTAAAACTTTAACAAACTTTTTATTGACGCACAGTGGAGAATATCCTGACTGGTTGTATCATGGCCACCGCCCAGAAACAGAAAACCCTACAGAAAGTGCTGGCCACAGCCCATTCCATCACAGGAAGAAGCTCCCCCCCAACCCCCCACCACCACTGAGCACATCTGCAAGGTGCGCTGCCACAAAGGAAGCAGCGTCCATCATCGGGGACCCCCACCACCCAGGCCTTCCTCTCCTCTCACCGCTGCCTTAGGTCCCACACCGCCAGGTTCAGGAGCATTTACTACCCATCAGGTTCCCTCCCGAACCAGTGTGGAGAACTTCACTCACCACAGCTCTGAACCCAGTCCACAGCCGATAGACTCCCTTTCAAGGACTCTACAGCCCGTGCCCTCAGGATTACTTGCTGCTTTGTGTTTGCTCAGTTTGTATTTTTTTCCCGTCGGTGTGTTGGTTATTAACATCAATGCTGCATTTCAAATCTGAATTTGAACCTGGATCTTTATAACGTCATTGTGAGAAGGATAGTCAGGGTTCATAGGGAGTACAAATGCTGGAGTGGTCTGGTTAGGCCAAGCTGGCAATGCCACAAGTCTGCTAAAACCTCTCCCTCACCTCCATCGTCGAAAAACTACATATAACTCCTCTAGTGAGAGACTTAGGACCAGAGGCCTCTGTCCCGGAAGAGAAGGATGCCCTTTAGGATGGAGATGAGGAGGGATTTCTTCTGGCAGAGGGTGGTGAATCTATGGAATTCATCGCCACAGACAGTTGTGGAGGCCAAGTCAATGGGTGTATTTAAAGAGGCGGTTGATAGCTTCTGATTAGAAAGGGCATCAAAGGTTATGGGGAGAAGGAAGGAGAATAGGGTTTGAGAGGGATAATAAATCAGCCATGCCAAAGGGCCTATCTCCGCTCCTAAGTCTTCCGGCCTAAAATTCACACTTCCCGAACTCGCAGCCCTAAGAGCCAGCTCCAACGTGCGGCTGACCGACGCTTCCCACCTTGTTGCCGGAGGAGGTGCGGAGACTTGCTGCTGGGAGTGCGCATTCGGGATGCTGTTCTCCTTACTCCCTGAGTTGGTGTCCACCGGGATATCCGGAGAGGTCTGGCTCAGCTTGACACCGGACTCTGGGTAGGACTCCAGGTCGAGGTAGGACCTCTCGGGCATCTCAGACCCACTGTCCACCCTGTCGACAGCGAGGTCCGTGAAGTGTGAGTGGTGGTGATGGAGGTGGTGGTGGGGATGGTGGTGAGAGTTCTGGCGCTGAGGGTTCAGGCCTCTGTCCCGCCATGGGATCCAGCACAGCTTCCAGGAGACAAAGAGAGAGACCCCGAGAAGCACGATGCCGCAGAAGGTGACAATCACGGAGAGCAGGCTGACCGAGATATCTGAGACAAGGGGTGGAAAACACATCGGTTAGTAATAAAGTATTGCGGAGCAACAAATTACATCACACTTGGTTTCCGATTAGAGCATGTTCTCTCTGTCCGCCACAATAAGGCAAGGTTTTACGATGGCCACCCGTATTAATTATACTGACATGTCATTCAAGGGCTCCCCTACCACCGCAATAAGGCCATTTCAAGTTACAGGAGCAACACTTCAGATTACTTCTGGGTAGCCTCCAACCTGATGGCATTAATGGCAATTTCTCGAACCTCTAGTAATTCCTCCCCCCTCCCCCTTCCTTCTTTTTCGATTCCCCATCTGGCTCCCCTCTTACCCCTTCTCCTCACCTGCCCGTCACCTCCCTCTGCTGACCTTCCTCCTTCCCTTTCTCCCATGGCCCACTCTCCTCTCCTATCAGATTCCTTCTTCTCCAGCCTTTTCCACCTATCACCTCCCAGCTTCTTAATTCATCTCCCCTCCGTCACTGACCCACCTTCCCCCTCACCTGGTCTCACGTATCACCTGCCATCTTTTAAGCCTTTCCCTTCCCCCCACCTTCTGGCTTCTGCCCCCTGCCCTACCAGTCTTGGTGAAGTGACTCAGCCTGAAATGGCGACTGTTAACTCTGCTCCATGTGTCTGACCTGCTGAGTTCCTCCAGCATTTTGTGGCGTCTAGTGCTCAAGGTTACCAGCATCTGCAGAATCTGTTGTGTTTAAGCAGCGTAATCTGGGCAGATGTGAAATGCTGCAGCTTGCAAGGTCAAATGTAAGGGGAAAGAGTGTGGAGCATAGACCACAGAGCATAGATCATAGAGTATAGACCATAGATCATAGAGTATAGACCATAGACCATAGAGCATAGACCATAGAGTATAGACCATAGATCATAGAGTATAGACCATAGATCACAGAGCATAGACCATAGAGTATAGACCATAGATCATAGAGCATAGACCATAGAACATATAGTTTAGACCATAGACCATAGAGCATAGACCATAGACCATAGAGCATAGACCATATAGTATAGACCATAGATCATAGAGTATAGACCATAGACCATAGAGCATAGACCATAGATCATAGAGTATAGACCATAGACCACAGAGCATAGACCATATAGTTTAGACCATAGACCATAGAGCAGACAGCAGAAAGTTTAGACCATAGATCATAGAGTATAGACCATAGACCATATAGTTTAGACCATAGACCACAGAGCATAGACCATAGATCATAGAGTATAGACCATAGATCATAGAGCATAGACCATAGACCATAGAGAATAGACCATAGATCATAGAGCATAGACCACAGACCATAGACCATACAGCATAGAGCATGGATCCTAGAGTATAGACCATAGAACTCAGACCATAGTCAAGTCAAGTCAAGTCAAGTCACTTTTATTGTCATTTCGACTGTAACTGCTGGTACAGTACACAGTTAAAATGAGACAATGTTTTTCAGGACCATGGTGTTACATGACACAGTACAAAAACTAGACTGAACTACGTATAAAAAACAACACAGAGAAAGCTACACTAGACTACAGACCTACCCAGGACTGCATAAAGTGCACAAAACAGTGCAGGCATTACAATAAATAATAAGCAAGACAATAGGCACAGTAGAGGGCAGTAAGTTAGTGTCAGTCCAGGCTCTGGGTATTGAGGAGTCTGATAGCTTGGGGGAAGAAACTGTTGCACAGTCTGGTCGTGAGAGCCTGAATGCTTCAGAGCCTTTTCCCAGATGGCAGGGGGGAGAAGAGATTGTATGAGGGGTGCGTGGGGTCCTTCATAATGCTGTTTGCTTTGCAGATGCAGCGTGTAGTGTAAATGTCCGTGATGGCGGGAAGAGAGACCCCAATGATCTTCTCAGCTGACCTCACTATCCGTTGCAGGGTCTTGCGATCCGAGACAGTGCAATTTCCGAACCAGGCAGTGATGCAGCTGCTCAGGATACTCTCAATACAACCCCTGTAGAATGTGATGAGGATGGGGGGTGGGAGATGGACTTTCCTCAGCCTTCGCAGAAAGTAGAGTAGGACCATAGAGCATAGAGTATAGACAATAGACCATAGACCATAGAACATAGAGCATAGAGCATAGACCATAGACAATAGACCATAGACCATAGAACATAGAGCATAGAGCATAGACCTTAGAACATATAGACCATAGACCATAGACCTTAGAGCATAGACCATAGACCATACAGTATAGACCATAGACCATAGAGTATAGACCGTAGAGCATAGACCACAGAGCATAGAGCATAGACCATACACCTTAAAGCATAGAGCTTAGAGCATAGACCACAGAGCATAGACCTTAGACCATAAACCATAGACTATAGACCATAGAACATAGAGCATAAACCATAAACCATAGACCATAGAGCTTAGAGCATAGACCACAGAGCATAGAGTACAGACCATAGACCATAAACCATAGACCATAGACTGTAGAGCATAGAGCCTAGAGCATAGACCATAGACCACAGAGCATAGAGCACAGACCATAGAGCATAGTTCATAGAGCATAGTTCATAGACCATTGACCTTAGAGCATAGAGCTTAGAGCATAGAGCATAGACCATAGACTGTAGAGCATAGACCATAGTTAATAGAGCACAGACCATAGAGCATAGTTCATAGACCATAGAGCTTAGAGCATAGAGCATAGACCATAGCCTGTAGAGCATAGACCATAGTTCATAGAGCACAAACCATAGAGCATAGTTCATAGACCATAGAGCCTAGAGCACAGACTATAGAACATTGGACAGTACAGCACAGGAACAGACCCTTCGGCTCGCAACTAATTCTACTAGTTGAACTAATTCTCCTCTGCCTGCAGATGATCCATATCCCTACAGCGGGAGCCTTGACAGCGCTGATGTACAGGGAGATCCTGGAGTCATGTCTATGCCTGATTGAAAGTGGTAACGCCAGGGGATAGGATGGTAAAGAAGGTGTACCGTATGCTCATCGGCTGGAGCACTGAGTGCAAGTCAACCATATAAGACTGGTCCGGCCACAGTTGGATATATATTTTTTTAATTATTTATTTATTAAATTTTAGAAAATTACAAGAATAAATGTGGTGAAAAAATAGAAAAATAATATTAACCCTCCCCCCTCCCCTTAACCCTTGTCTAAAGAAAGAAAAAAAAAGAAAGAAGAGAAGGATTGCCTGGATATCGGAGGATCCCCACATGCTCCATGGAATTCAAAATAATTTTAATATTTATTTTTTCTTTCCCCAATTACTTTATAATTTTATCTTCAAAGGACCTATGTATTTAATCCTATCTTTTGTAGGTATGGGAACCAAATTTTCAAAAATATATCATATTCATTTCTTAGATTGTATGTAATTTTTTCAAGTGGAATACAACTATGTATTTCATTATTCCAATGATCCATAGATAAATATAAATCAGATTTCCAAGTAACTGCGATAACTTTTTTGGCTACTGCCAATGCAATTTTTATAAATTTTTTCTGATACTTATTCAGTTTAAGTTTCGGTATTGTCCCTTCAATGTCTCCTAATAACAATAATAATGGACTATGTTGGAGTTGTACTCCAGTAATTTGTTCCAATAAAAGTCTTAGATTTATCCAAAATGGTTGGATTTTAAAACAAGACCAAGTAGAATGTAAAAAAGTACCAATTTCTTGATTACATCGAAAACATTGGTCAGACATATTTGAATTTAATCTATTTATTTTCTGTGGTGTTATATATAATTGATGTAAAAAATTATATTGTATTAATCTAAGTCGAACATTTATTGTATTTCTCATACTATCAGAACATAATCTTGACCAATTTTTTCATCAATTTTAACATTCAAATCAGATTCCCATTTCTGTCTTGATTTATGAATTCCTGATTTAATAGTCTGTTTTTGAATCAAATTATACATACAAGATATAATTTTTTTAATTTTTCCTTTCTGAATTAATATTTCTATTTCACTAGGTTTTGGCATCAACATTGTTTGACCCAGCTTTTCTCGTAAATAAGCTTTTAATTGAAAATAACAAAAAAGAGTATTATTTGATATTTTATATTTATTTTTTAATTGATCAAATGACATCAATATAACTCCTTCAAAACAATCACCTATATATTTAATCCCCTTTTGGAACCAATTATGTAAAAGTTTATTATCCATTGTAAAAGGAATAAGCCTATTTTGAATTAAAGTTCTTTTTGCTAATAAACATTTCTTTATCTCATCGTCCATATTTACCTTATTCCATAAATCAATCAAGAGTCTTAATATAGGAGATTCTTTTTTTTCCCGTATCCATTTGGATTCCCACTTATATATAAAATCTTCTGGTATGTTTTCTCCTATCTTATCTAATTCTATTCTAATCCATGCCGGTTTTTCTTCATCAAAAAAAGATGCAATAAATCTAATTTGTTTTGCTTTATAATAATTCATAAAATTTGGAAGTTGTAACCCTCCTAAATCAAACTTACATGTCAATTTTTCCAATGGTATTCTTGACATCCTTCCTTTCCAAAGAAATTTCCTTACATATTTATTCAGTTCTTGAAAAAACTTCTGAGGTAATTGTATTGGTAAAGTTTGAAATAAATATTGCAATCTAGGAAATATATTCATTTTTACAGCATTAACTCTACCTATTAATGTTATTGGTAACATCATCCATTTATCAAGATCTTCATTTATTTTTTTAATAATGGCAAATAATTTTGTTTATATAAATTTTTTACATCATTATCAACTCTAATACCTAATTATTTTATCCCATTTATTGACCATCAAAATTGAGTTACTAATTGACATTGATTATAATTTCCTTTGGTAAGGGGTAAAATTTCTCATTTATCCCAATTTACTTTATACCCTACAGTTGGATATTGAATTCGTTTCTGGTCATCCCCATTACAGGAAGGACATGGAGGTTTTAGAGAGGGTGCAGAAGAGGTTCACCAGGATTAGAGAGCATGAGAAGTTGGACTAATCTGGCTTGTTTACTCTCCAGCATCTCAGGCTGAGGAGAGATCTGACAGAAATATAATTATTCCCTGGAGTGTTGGAGAATAAGGGGAGATTTAACAGAACCGTACAAAATTGGGTGGTGCTGAAGGAGGTGTCAGGCCCTCCTGCCCTCCACTAGCCTGCAGCTCACCCTTGGACAAGGTGTAGCATCTGCTTAACCCCCTGATCAGGGTCACGTTTTGCCACAGGAGCAGGTGGTGGATGGCCGTGTGAACAACTGGGTTCACGTCCTGGTTATGCGACCACTGACGCCTGGCGGACAGTCTCTGAGAAGTATTGATAATGGCTGCGGCCACCCATCTTGTACAAAAACTGCCTAGAAAAAGTTGCCAAGAACAATTGTGGTCACAGATAAGGCCATGATCGCCCACGTCAATACGACATGACGCATAGTGATGACACTGACGATGACACAGAGTTATGAAGGGTAGAGATAGGGTAAATGCAAGCAGGCTTTTATTCCCACTGAGGTTGGGTGTGACTAGAGGTCATGGGTTAAGGGTGAAAGGTGAAATGTTTAAGGGGAACTTGATGGGCATCTTCTTCACTCAGAGGGGAGTGAGAAAGTGGAACGAGCTGCCGGGGAAGTGGTAGATGCGGGTTCGATTTCAGCATTTAAGGTACATGGATGATAGGGGTATGGAGGCTATGGTCCTGGTGAGGGGAGGAGAAGGAGGATAGCTAAAGGGTGACAGGTGAAAGCAGATGGGTTGGAAAGATAAAGGGCTGGAGAGGAAGGAATCGGATAGGAGAGGGGAGTGAACCATAGGAGGAGGGGACCCAGGGGAGGCGATAGCCAGGTGAGAAGAGGTAAGAGGCCCGTGTGAGGAACAGAAGGGGGGGGGGGGGAAAGGAATTTTTTAAAACCTATATCCAAGCCCTCGGGTCAGCGGCTACCCAGACGGAATTTAAGTTGCTGCTCTTCCACTCTGAGGGCGGCCTCATCGTGGCACAAGACCTGTCAGACTGGGAATGGGAATCGGAATTAAAACGTCTGGCCACCAGGTCGTTGCGCTTTGGCGGACGGAGAGGAGTGGTGGGAGCATGGAACAGGCTGCCAGAAGTGCCGGTGCAATAGAGGCACCGAAGAGGCTTTTAGACAGACACGTGGACATTGAGGGATTGAAGGAATAAGCATCACGTACAGGCTGAGGGTGTTTATTTCATACTGCAGCGTTGTTTGGCACAGTTACCGGTGGCTGAAGGGCTTGTCCCTGTGCCGGAACTGTCCCCACTCTGCGTCGTATTGTTCCCTCTGCCCGTCCTGCTGTGCGTTCCCGCCGTTTGCTGCTTATCTAAAATTTCATACTTCCGCTGTCTTGCCTCCGGGCTTTGCCCTCAGCTTCTCAAACCTAATGAGCTCATTCCACATCACTAATGAGTGAGATCCTGCAGATGCTGAAACCAGACCAGAGTCCTGACGACGGGCTTCGGCTTGAAGCATCGACTGTTTATTTCCCTCCATAGACGCTGCCTCACCTGCTGAGTTCCTCCTGCAGTTTGTGTGTGTGTGTGTCAGCACACCTTTTGTTACTTACTATAAATCCCCTCTCGCCCGCCCACCCGCCTTCCCCCTCACCCATTGCCTGCCAGCTTGTACTCCTTGCCTTCCCCCCCACCGACCTAAGCTTATTCTGGCATTTTCCCCGCTTCCTTTCCAGTCCTGATGAAAGGGCTCGGCCTGAAACATTGACTGTTCATTCCTCTCTATAGATACTGCCTGACCTGCAGAGTTTCTCAGCACTTTGTGTACAGTAATCCACATCACTAGTCTTCCCACATAACCAATATCCATAGCATCATTTATAATTAATCTCCTTTGGACGGTCTCCCAGACTCTGGGCATTCTCTCATCTTTCAAACTTCTCTGTAAATACTTCATCAAACAAAGTACTTTAGTGACTTACTATTCACGACAACACCCTGTCTGTCCCTTGAGGAAGCCTGTGCATTTTTATCGCATCGGCTCTCTGACACATCCACAATGATGTTAAAGCATCATAGGAAAGCCTTCATTCCAGGCAGTGACAACAGATATGCTCCTCAGTAAATTACTTACAAACATGCAAATAATTTGCCCAAGATTTTTAGGCTGTGTAATAAAGTCAAATACAGTAATTAAGATGCTAGTTTATTCCTTTCCGTGGTTGGGCTGCTAGATAATTTATTGAATTTCAAATAAATAATAAATATTACCAAGACACCCGGTCTGCTCAACAGTAGCTAGAATTAAATGCAGAACAACAAACCTCTGTTTCCAAAATTCTCAGCCAATGTCATGGCATTTAGCAGAGGGCTAAGAGGGGAATAATCCCAGGAGTGGAAGTTTTAATATTTGAGGAGTGTTTGATGGCTCTGGGCCTGCAATCACTGGAGCTTAGAAGAAACAGGGTGGGGGGAATCTCATTGAAAGCTGTCAAACATTAGAAGTTCTGGATAGAGTGGACATGGAGAGGATGTTTCCAATAGGGGAAGGGTCCAGGATCCCGAGAACACAGCCTCAGATTAGAAGGACGCTCCTTTAGAGCAGAGGTGAGGGTCGGTTCAGATTCAGGGATGTGGGGGAATTAGAGGTTAGGCCAAAGTCTAAGTCTTTGAGTTCAAAGGCCAGCGATGCAGACAAGGGACATCCACGGCTGGATGTCATGTTGGCAGAAAGTAGATGTGGACCACCCCCCTCCCACCGACCACCCAGGTCACTGAGTTGTTGGTGGGTTCCAGAGCTGGAGATCTGTGCAGGCAGAAGGAACAAGTTCCAACGACCCCCTGGGTTCACAAATCAGTGCGACCAGAGTTCAACCCCTAGTGTTCGGGACCCTGTCACCGGCGAGCCTGGACTTTGGTGATCGATGGTGAGGATTGAGGCCTGAGAGTCGAGTCAGAAGTGCTGAAATTGAGGCCCTTTGGCCCGAGACGGGTCTGTGAATCTCTGCAAGTCAGCCGTGGAAGTTGAAGCTCGGTGTCTGCAGGCCGGGTCCTCTGGAGGCTGGATGTCAAAGAAGGTGGCTTGTCTTGAGGTTAAAGAACCGTGGATGTGGCTGGCGGTGGGGGTGGGGGGAGGTCGAGCTGTTTTGCAGCTGTTGCTTTGTCGCTTGCTGCGTTCTGTCTCGTTTTGCCGAGCATTGTGGCCACCCTATCAAGGTGCCAGCACGCGTGGTGACGTTTGCGGACTGCCGCCTGCCCCTCCTCAGTTGGGTGTTGTTTGTTAACGCAACGGCACATTTCACTGCATGTCTCGAATAGACTTGAACACTGGATCTTGAATCCAGAATTTCCCTGTGCTGGCACTGAGTTTTGTGTCACAGCAACTCAGTATCCTGTTCTGCGATCTTCCACATTGAGTCTCCTGACCCCGGTCTCCATGAATATCGACATGGCGCACTTTCTCGTCTGTAACCTTGTCTGGTTCAGCTCTGCTGCTGTTGAGGCTCTCATCCGCTCACTAGCTCAGGGCTGAGCGATGTTCATGCACTGGCTGGACGGACACCTACCCCTGCAGTTAACGACCCAATCCATAACTCTGTTGCCCAGTCTACAGCGCGCACCGGCTCCCATTTATCAAGGGCCTACATGCGGTGACAATAAATGGCCTCCAGCCTGGCTGAGCTGCAAGATTTCTCAAAACTTTCAAATCCACAACCTGCTCCAGCTCTGTAGCTGAGTCAGAGAGAAGGGAAGCTGGCCCTTCAGCCCATCTAATCTGTGCTGCCCCGTTTTCCTGCCTGGTCCCACCGACCTGCTAGGATTGTGATTCAAGCGTGCCAATAATTCTCTTTTACCTCAGAATGAAGTCTCTATTTGACATTTCATACATACGTTCTCTCAGCACACCATGTGTAAGCTGACCGTAAGGTACTAAAGATAAGGTTTAAAGATTGGCTTTCCATGTACATCGAAGCATACTGTGAAACGTGTCATTTGCATCAGTGACTGACATGGCCTGAACACAAGGGATTCTGTAGACCAACGGGTTTCAAAGGTACATTTAATGTCACAGAAATATATACAATATACGCCCAGAAACTCTTTTTCTTCACTGGCAATCCAGAGTAACACACACAAAACGCTGGTGGAACTCAGCAGGCCAAGCAGCATCAATGGAAAGAGATGGAGAGCCAATATTTCAGGCTGAGGAGCTTCATCAGGGCTGGAAAGGAAGAGGGAGGCAGCCACAATAAGAAGCACAGCCCGAGGATGTGCTGGGGGGAGGGGGCAGCCCGCAAGTGTCGCCACGCTGCCCGCGCCAACTTCGCACGTCCGCAACTTACTGACCCCGACTGTGCGTCTTTGGAATGTGGGTGGGAACCGGGGCAGAAATGGGGAGGGCATACAAACTTCCTCCAGGCAGCGGAGGGGATCGAACCCCGACCTTCCGATCACTGGTGCAGTAAGGCATTACGCTAACCGTTATGCGACTGTGCCTGTCTACATTCACCAGCACTTCATCGGCCGCCTTCTATACCTTGGTGATCCCGGAGCTCATCGAGGTACTTCTGACATGTCTCCAGCTCCTCCACCCTCTCGGGGAGTGTGTGGGAGGTTCCACACACAAATTGGGTGAAAATCCTCTTTCTCAGGTCCTATCCAAAACCTCTTACTCTGTTCTTAACTAAGGTCTTCTAGTCTTAGATATTGTAATAGGGGGAAATTTTCCACCTATCTAACTATCCATGATCTTGGTCATTCTCACACCTCCTTCAGGTTCCCTCCACTGATCCCTATTGTCCACTCTCTCCTCGTCACTGGAACGCCAGGTTCCAGACAACATCTGGGTGGATCTCTTGTGCTTTTCCTCCAGCACCATCACGTCCTTAAGGTCCGGGGTGATTTATGGATGAGTGAGGAGAAATTACCATGGAGGTGATTTACTTATTGCACAATAAAGGAAAGGGCCTGGTGTCAAATTGTCCGCCAACCCCTTCTATATTTCCCCAACAATTCATTCATACATGTTTTAAGTGACTTTTAAGCATATGAAGCCAGTGATATCATATCATATGAAGCTTGATACAGTACAGGTACAGAGGAAATGTACAAGGACTTGAGGATGTGAGTTATAGGGGAAAGGTTGAAGAGCACATCATTCTCTGGAGCGTAGGAGGATGAGGAGAGATCTGATAAATAGGCATCCGTCGGTCTCGAGAGACCATGGGTTTGAGCCTTTGAAAGTTTCCAGGGCGCAGGCCTGGGCAGGGTTGTATGGGAGACCGGCAGTTGCCCAAGCTGCAGATCTCCCCTCTCCACGCCACCGATGTTGTCCGAGGGAAGGGCATTAGCTTGGCACCGGTGTCGTTGGAGAGCAATGTGTGGTCAAGGACACAACACACTGCCTCAGCTGAGACTTGAACTAGCGACCTTCAGATCACTAGACCTGATGCCTTATCCACTAGGCCACGCGCCAACACATAGAGATTTGATAGAGATATAGAAAGTTATCAGCGATAGAGGTCGGGTGACGCAAGCAGGCTTAGGTTGGATGAGACTGGAATGAGAGATCAGAGGTTAAGGATGAAAGGAGAAATATTTAAGAGGAAATTTGAGGGGGATCTTTTTCACTCAGGGGATGGTGCGAGCTGTCAGGGGAATTGGTGGGTGCTGGTTCAGTTTTAGCGAAGTTTGGATAGGAACATGGATGGGAGAGGTGTGGAGCAGCATGGTCCAGGTGCAGGCCAGTGAGACTAGGAAGAAGATCAGGGTGAAACGGGATTACTGTGTGCAGAGCTGCTCACCTACGAAAGACTGAAAGAGTGCAGAGAAAACTTACAAGGGCGTTGCACAACCTGAGGACCTAAGATATAGGGAAAGGTTGAACAGGTTCCCTAGAGCACAGGAGAATGAGAGGAGATTTAATAAAATTATGAAAATAGGGTGAATGCAAGCAGGCTTCTCCACTGAGGCCAGGTGAGAGTAGAACCAGAGGTCATAGGTTTTAGGTGAAAGGTGAAATATTTAAGGCGCTCTGTGAGGTCTTACCATGACCTTACGACTTTTATATTCAATATATAGCTGGAATAGTGTACAATGATAATCTTCTCCATTATCCACCATGCAAACTACACCATCCAGTGTCATCTGCATGCTTACTAACAGCTCCTGCACATTCTTATCCAAATTGTTGATATGGTTGAAAAGCACGAATGGGCCTAGCACTGACCTCTGAGGGACACCACTGATGTGCTGGCCTGGAAAAGGTCCACAAGAGTAATTCCGGGGGTGAGAGGGTTGATGTACGAGGAGCACTTGATGGCTGTCATCCTGGTACTCAGTGGAGAACAGAAGGATGCGGATGGGGAGGATATCATTGAAACCTACAAGGTACTGAAAGGCCTGCATTGAGTGAACGCAGAGAAGATGGGTCCATCAATAGAAGATTCTAGTATTCGAGGTCACACCTCCAGAATATAGGAAACTCCTTTAAGAACTGAGTTAAGGAGGAATTTCTTCAGCCAGGTGAATATTTAAAGCGGAGGTGGGTAGGTTCCTGACTGGTAAAAGGGTTGAAGGTTATGGGGAGAATGGGGGGGGGGGGGAAGAGAAAAAAATTAGCCAGGGTTGAATGGTGGAGCAGACTCAATCGGCCGAATGGCCTAATTCTGTTCCTATGTCTTATGGTCAGCACAAAAATGGTCTTTACTGTGTTTTCCTCCTGAAAAACACTGCTTAATGGCATAAACAAAAGCTATATGGCTGATGAAGAGATTTCCAGTATCTGCAGAATCCCTTGTGTTTCCAAGTTACTTCTATGAATACCAACTTCATATCGCTTTGCTAAATATGGACCCACTCCAGGCAACCACCTGGGACTTCCTGTAGGTATTGGCATGTCTGCAATCCCACAGGTTCCAGATTAGACTTATTTATCACATGTGCATTGAAATCAGTTGTTTGTGTCAATGACTAACACGTGTCAGCAACACGGAGCCAACATACAAGACAAATGCAACAACAGCAAGACAAACCCCTTCCTACTCACATCCCTGCACCACATTGGGACACCTCTGGGCCTCGGGACTCCAAGCCCAGGACAGGCCACCTTCTGTGCCTCTGACCTCTGGACCATGGCCCCGGACTCACCGATCTCGGACCTCTTACACGCGGACATCCAGACGACCTACGGCTATGGCCCGCTTGAAGGTTTTGACTAACATCTTGGACCTGCCTATAAGCACTGACATTCTATTATAAATGTTAACGCTAATGAGGACGAGCCTTGTGACAGTCTACCTGCTAAACATCGACTGTTTATTCCCCTCCACAGACGCTGCCCGACCTGCTGAGTTCCTCCAGCATTGTGTGTATTTCCACAATGGATTTCCAGCAACTGCAGAACCTCTTGCCTTTATGAGTTTCCAGACCAGTGTTTGATGTGGCAAAGAGAGGAAAGGGTGAGGGGAATTGTAGGCGAGGGCCGTTGATTTGAGTTGAGGCTTCTGCGAAGCTGTGAGAGACTTAATCCTGGGTCTGGCTCTGCAGCCAGCTCTGCATTGAGTGGTGGCAGACTGCCACTATATCTGCGCACATCAGCCTGCATGTTAAACAGCTCCCATTGAGGAGGAGCTGTCTGGTGCTGTAATTACACCGAGGGTGCACTCTGCAGACATTGCCTGTTTACACCCTGCATGGAATCACTGATGACTTATAGCGGAGAGAGAGCCATTGGCTCCTCCGCATCTTCACAGTTCAGGGTCTGGCCGAGCTTCTCAGCCACGCACTCAGCTGCTCTCACACACCATTTGTTAGGAGAGTACAAAACGACAAGAGGCATAGATCAAGTGGGCAGTCAGAGAATTTCCCAGGGCAGATACAGCTCATACAAAAGTGCAGAACTTTACAACGAATGGAGAAAAGTATGAGGGGGTTGAATGTCAGAGATAGATTATTTTGCACAGAGGGTGGTGGGTATGTGGAACGCCCTGCCGGGGCGGTGGTGGATGCAAATACATTAGGGGCATTTAAGTGACTCTTACATAGGCACATGGATGATAGAAAAACGGAGGGCTATGTCGGAGGGAAGGGTCTGATTGATCTTAGAGTCAGTTATAACGGTGGTACTATATCATGGGCTGAAGGGGCTGTATTGTGCTGTAATGTTCTATGCTGTATGAATGTTGTGTGACAGTGAATACTGGAGAGTCTGACTGGTGTGTGTGTGTGTGTGTGTGTGTGTGTGTGTGTGTGTGTGTGTGTGTGTGTGTGTGTGTGTGTGTGTGTGTGTGTGTGTGTGTGTGTGTGTGTGTGTGTGTGTGTGTGTGTGTGTGTGTGTGTGTTGATGACAGTGCGGGTGGTGGAGGTATGTGCGCAATCGGATAGATGGAGCTCAGAGCCAAATTGCGCGCACAGAGCACGGTGCGGAGCTCCCACCCTCCTGGAAATCCAGGTTCAAGCGCCATGACACCTTACGCATGAGCAAAAGGACTTCAATTCCCACCGCTGTCTGTAAGGAAGCTGCATCTTCTCCGCGTGACCATGTCTGTTCCCCCCAGGTTCTCCGCTTTCCAAAGCCGGATGGGTTAGGGTCACTAAGTTGTGGGCCGGCTACGTTTTTACCAGAAACGTGGCCAACAGAGTCACTGATGCTCCCGCAATCTGGTACACTCACTGCACACTCCCACAAAAAGTTTTTCGGAAATACTGTACAAAGACTGAAAGAGGAGCGAGAATGGATAATGGACCACTGGAAAATGACACTGGAGAGGTAGCAATGGGGGACAGAGAAATGGTGGATGAAAATAATAGCAACACACACAAAATGCTGGAGGAACTCAGCAGGTCAGGCAGCATCTATGGAAATAAATAAACAGTCGACGTTTTGGGCCGATATTCATCTTCAGGACTGGAAACAAAGGGGGAAGACGCCAGAATAAAAAGATGGGGGGGGGGGGGGAAGAAGAGGTGAAGTAGCTAGAAGGTGAAGCTTGATGGGTAAGAAGGGCAAAAGGCTGGAGAAGAGAGTGGCCCATAAAGGAAATGGAAGAAGGAGAGGTTAAAGGAGAAATCAATATTCATGCCATCAGGTTGGAGGCTATCCAGACAGAATATATGCTGTCAACACACACAAAATGCTGGTGGAACGCAGCAGGCTAGGCAGCGTCTATAAGGAGAAGCACAGTCGACGTTTCGGGCCGAGACCCTTCGTCAGGACTAACTGAAAGGAAAGATAGTAAGAGATTTGAAAGTAGGAGGGGGAGGGGGAAATGCGGAACGATAGGAGAAGACCGGAGGGGGTGGGGTGAAGCTGAGAGCCGGAGAGGTGATTGGCGAAAGTGATACGGAGCTGGAGAAAGGAAAGGATCATGGGACGGGAGGCCTCGGGAGAAAGAAAGGGGGGGGGGGGGAGCACCAGAGGGAGATGGAGAACAGGCAGGGTGATGGGCAGAGAGAGAAAAAAAACAACTAAATATGTGAGGGATGGGGTAAGAAGGGGAGGAGGGGCATTAACGGAAGTTGGAGAAGTCAACATTCATGCCATCAGGTTGGAGGCTACCCAGTCGGTATATAAGGTGTTGTTCCTCCAACCTGAGTGTAGATTCATCTTGACAGTAGATATATATTGACAGAATAGGTGCTGTTTCTCTTCTGTCCCGAGGATGGCACAAGAGGAGGCCATGGATTGATATGTCAAGACAGGAATGAGAATTGGAATTAAAATACTTGGCCACTAGGAAGATCTGCTTCTGGCGGACAGAGCAGAGGTGCTCAAAGATGCAGTCCCCCAATTTATGACGGGTCTCACCAGTGTCGAGGAGGCTGCATTGGGAGTGCCGGACACAATAGACGTCCCCAGTTTATTCGCAGGTGAAGTGTTGACTCACCTGGAAGGACTGTTTGGGGCCCTGAGGGTGGAGGTGAATGGGCCACTTTGGCCTCTTGCAAGGATAAGTGCTGAAAGGAAGATTAGTTGGGAGGGACAAATGGACAAGGGAATCACAGAGGGAGCAAGCCCTGTGGAAAGCAGAGCTGGGGGGCTGGTGGTGGGAGTGAGGTAAAGGTGTTTGGTGGTGGGATCCCTTTGGAGGTGGCGGAGGGTATGGAGAATGGCGTGTTGGATGTGGAGGCTCAATGAGTGGCAGTTAGGACAAGAGGAACTCTTTCTCTGTAAAGGCAGTGAGAAGATGGGGTGAGCATGGGTTTTCAGGAGATGGAGGAGATCTGGGTGAGGGCAGCATCAATGGTGGAGGAAGGGGAACCCCTTTCGTTAAAGAAAGAGGACATCTCTGACGTCCTCACAAGGAAAGATTCATCCTGGGAACAGAAGTGAATAGACAAATGAACTGAGAAAAGGAATAGAATAGGAGACAGGGTGGAAAGAAATAGAGTCAAGACAAGTGAGTTTATAAAAGGTGCCATCCAGAGGTGGACAGAGAGATTGAGAAAGGGAGGGAAATAGACCAAGTGAATTTAAAAGCTGGGTGGAAGTTAGGGGCAAAGTTGATGAACATGGGTGCAGGAAGCAGCACCAATGTAGCGAAGGAAAAGCTGGGGAGCAGTAGCACGGAAGGCTTGGAACACAGAGTGGAGAGGCAGGCACAGCTGGGGCTCACACAGGTACCCATGGCTACACCTTGAGTCTAGATAAAGTGAGAGGAGCCGAAGGAAAAATTGATGAGGGTTTGGACTAGTTCTACCAGATTAAGGAGGGTTGTGGTGGATGGAAACTGGTTGGTTCTTTTATTGAGAAAGAAGCGGAGAGATTTAAGGCCTTTTCAAGGGGGTAGAGGTTCATAAGGACTGGACATCCATGGTGAAAAAGAGGCAGTCAGGACCAGGGAATTGAAAGTTAGGTAAGAGATCGAAAGCTGAAAAGTGTCGCAGAAGGGACTGAACCAAGGGGGATATTGTAGAATTAAAGTATGAGGACACGAGTTCATCGGGGTAGGAGCAGGCAGAGACAATGCCTACCTGGATAGTCCAGTTTGTAGATCCAGGTAGAAGGTAGAAGTGGGCAGAGCAGGGCAAGGGAACTGTGAGGTTGGTATCAGTGGATAGGAGTTCTCCAGAGCTGATGAGGTCAGTTTTCTGATGGTCCAGAGTAGGGTCCTTGTTAAGGGGTATGTGTGAAGAAGTATCTACAACAGCACCCCCTTTGACTGCGGACTTGATGGTAAAGTTGGGATTGGTGCAGAGAGGTGGAGGCTGAGGTTTGAGGAGGTGAGGGAAGTGCTGAAGTTGCGACAGTTGATCTCTCCTTGGCAGTTTGAGATGAAAAGATGAAATTAATAAGTATTTTTGTGTTAGTTTTCACAGGAAATTTGAAAGTGTTAGTGGGTAGAAGTGAGTGTAGTTGCTACTACTGAGGAGAAGGTGTTTGGAAAGCTGAAAGGTCTGATGGTAGATAAGTTATCTGGACAAGCTGGACGATACACCAGGATTCTGAAAGAGGTGGCTGAACAAAATCTGGAGGCATTAGTAATGATTTTTCAGGAATCACTAGATTCTGGAATGGTTCCAAGTGACTGGAAAATTGCAAATGTCACTCCGCTTCTTAAGAAGGGAGGGAGGCAAAGGAAGGAAATGATAGGCCAGTTAGCCTGACTTCAGTGGTTGCGAAGATGTTGGAGTCCATTATTAATAATGAGGTTTTGAGGTACTTGGAGGAACATGATTAAATAGGGCTTTGAGAAATTAGCAAGCAGGATAGACAACTGAGAATCAGTGGATGTTGTGTACTTGTATTTTCAAAAGGCCTTTGACAAGGTGCCACACATAAGGAGCTTAGCAAGATAAGAACCCATGGCCCTACAGGAAAATTGCCAGCATGACTAGAAGTTTGGCAGACCGGAAGTTTGGGAGGCAAAGAGTGGAGATAAAGGAGGCCTTTTCTGGTTGGCTGCCAGTGACTGGTGGCATTCCATGGGGTGGGGGGGGGGGGTTAGTGCTGGATAACGGAATTGTTGGCTTTGTGGCCAAGTTTGCAGATGATATGAGGATCAGTGGAGAAGCAGGCAGCATTGAGGAAGCAGGGGATCTGCAGAAGGACTTAGACAGATTGGGAGAATGGGCAAAGAGGTGGCAGGTGGAATATATTACATGGAAGTGTATGCTCAAGCACTTCGGTAGAATGAAAAGTAGGCGTAGACTATTTTCTAAATGGGGAGAAAATTCAAAAATCAGACTTGAAAGTCCTTGTACAGGATTCTCTAAAGATTAATTTGCAGTTTGAGTCTATGGTAAGGAAGGTAAATGCAATGTTAGCATTCATTTCAAGAGGACTAGAAGAGATAAAAGCAAGGATGTAGTGCTAAGCTTTATAAGGTATTGGCTAGACTGCACTTTGGGTATTGTGAGTAGCTTTGAGCCCCCTTTTTAAGAAAAGATGTGCTGGCATTGAAGAGTGTCAAGAGGAAGTTCACTAGGATGATTCTGGGAATGAAAGAGTTAACATGTGAGGAACGCTTAATGGCTCTGGCCCTGAACCTGCTGGAGTTTAGGAGAACAAGGGGGGGTGTATCCCATTGAATATTGAAAAACATGGATAGAGAAGATGTGGAGATGTTTCTTCCTGCAGTGAGGCCGTCTAAGACAGCCTCAGATTAAAGGGACATCCATTTACAACAGAGATGAGGAGGAATTTCTGTGGCTGGAGGGTAGTGAATCTGTGGAATTTGTTGCCACAGATGGCTGTGGAGGCCAGGTCATTAGGTATATTGGGTACCTGATTAGTCAGCGTCGAAGGTTACAGGTAGAAGGTAGGAGAATGGGCTTGAGAGGGACAATATATCAATCATGATGGAATCCTCCAAGAGGATCGCAATGTGGTCGCGGTTTGGAGGCTTGCGTGCTTCAATGACCCGGAGAGCCATGCTGGCTAGGGTCGGGGCTTTATACCTTGGCTCTTGGTAGGGTCACCCATGCCAAACAGGTCAAAGGGCAAAGGCCAGACTAAGAGTGGTCCACAATTCCTCCAGGTTCAGGGGTTCAGGGCTAACAACCTTGGCTGGTAAGACAAAAATGATACGGAAACGGCAATGAAGGACCCTTCTACATCTGAGTGAAACGGTATTCCTGAGTCTCCACCTGGGACTTGCTTGGCTGACAAAGAAAGCCTACCGTCACAATGAAGGAAGTCCTGGACACCACCAGAGATGGAGGACCTTCATTGCTGCCCTAAACGCCAACAGTGTAGCGAGCAGTAAGTAAATGACGAAATGGCAGAGCAGACTCGACGGGCCAAATGGCCTAATTCTGCTCCTATGTCTTAATTCTGCCCCCAGCACATCCTATGGTGTTGGTCATTGATGCTTCGACAGATTTCACTGCATGTTTCGATCGACATCCGACAAATAAAGCTAAGCTTTATCTTTATAGAACGTCGAACAGTACGACGCTTTACAGGCCTATCACCCCAAAATATTCTGCCGTCTCTTAGCCTTATCCACATTCAATCTAGCCCTTACTTCCCACATAGCCCTCCATTTTTCTATCATCTATATCTAAGAGACTCATGTACCCCTAATGTATTTGCCTTTGATTGCCACCCACCACTTTTTTGTGTGAAAAAAACCTACTTCTAACATCTCCCCTACACTCTCCTCCAATCACCTTAAAACTACGCCCCTTTGCATTAGTCGCTTCTGCCCTGGGAAAAAGTCTCAGGCTGTCCACTGGATCTACACCTTTGTACACCTCTATCAAGTCACCTCACAAGCTCCCTTGCTCCGACGAGAAACACCCTAGCTTGCTCAACCTACCCTCATAAGACATGCAAGGGGCATTCTGGGAAATCTCCTCTGCACCCTCTCCAAAGCTTCCACATCCTTCCTATAATGAGGTAAGCAGAACTGAACAAATTGTGGTCTGGCCAAAGTTTTATAGTGCTGCAATGTTATCTCGCGGCTCTTGAACGCAATCTCACGACTAATGAAGGCCAACATGCCATCATCTTCTTAAGCACCCTATCAACTTGTCCGGCAATTTTGAGTACACCAAGGTCACTCTGTTCCTCTACACCTCTGCTATTAACCCTGCACTCTGCCTTCAAGTTTCACCATTATGTTAGGATCTTTAGTCACAATCCCTCAAGGATATATTATGTCTCAATAAGATTACCCCACATTCTTCTAAAAGCCATTGAATACAAGTACTGACTTTCCTCATAGGGCAGCCCCTGCATTCTTCTGATGTAACCATGACTCTCCTTAAATAAGAAGGCCAAACCTGTACATAGGTAACAGTGTCACCACAGCAGAACCACTGATCTCCCTTGTGCAAGGGGCAATAGAAGTTATTGTTCACCTCTCAGTCTGAATTCTATCCACATGAAGGTCTTCGAGATCTCCCAAAGGAACAGCCTGTTGGGTCTACAATTCCTATCCTTGCAACATGTTTATTTCTGTGGAAAACCTAATAACATACACCATTAGCTAAATGAATCTTAGCTGAAGCAAGTTTTGCTTGCCTCAGGAAAATTTCAGACGTCTACATCAGGCTGGTCTTTTACAGAAAACAAGGCAGACATTTATAGACTGAATTTTTAAATATGTTTGCCAAAACACTGCCAAACTTGTGTAGTTCACAGGCTAATCTACAGTCAGCGGTCACTTTATTAGGTACACCTCCTCATTAGTGCAAATATCTCATCATCCAATCATGCAGCAGGAACTCAACGCATAAAAGCACGCAGACATGGTCAAGAGGTTCAGTTGTTGTTCAGACCAAACATCAGAAAGGGGGGGAAATGTAACCGTGGAATGGTTATTGGTGCCAGATGGGGTGGTTTGAGTATCTCAGAAGCTGCCGATCTCCTGGGATTTTCATGCACAACAGTCTCTCGAATTTAGAGAATGGTGCCACGCATTCAGTGGTACCAAGAGAGTAGAGCAGTGGTTGAGGCTGGTACAATAACATTTAAAAGATTATTTTACAGATACGTGAATAGGAAATGTTTAGAGTCAAATACAGTAAAACAAGACCAACTGAAGGGGGTATTTTGTCGACATGGACCTATTGGGCCCAAGGGCTTGTTCCATGTTGTCTAATTCTCCAACGTTGAGTTCTCGGATTCAGATTCAGTTTCAGCTTTATTTCTCACATTAAAACATAAGGTGAAATGGGTCACTTGCACTTACAGCCAACACACACAAAGATGTGCTGGGGTCAGCCTGGAAGTGTTGCCAAGCAGCCCAGCGCCAACATAGCATGTCCACAACGTTCGCTAGAACAACACAGAACACAACAAGCAACAAAACAACAGCGAAACAAGCCCCTTTCCTCCCTCCCACTAACTCATGCACCCATGTCATCTAACGTCAGGATAAGCCTCTTCTAAGACCAGACAAGTCACCTTCTTCAGCATCTAGTCAACAGTTTACTCATGGATTCGCAGATACTGAGTCTTGAATCACCCTATCTATGCCCTTTGTGATTTTATACACCTCTTTAAGATCATGCCTCATGCCTCCACGGCCTCCTCTAATGCCACAAGGGTGGAGGAGCAACACCTTATTTTCTGCCAGGTTAGCCTCCAACCTGATGGCTTGAATATCGATTTCTCCTTCCAGTTAAAAAAAAATCCTTCCCCCTCCCCTCATCTATTCCCCACTCTGGCCTCCTACCTCCTCCTGGCACCCCTCCTTCTTCCCTTTCTCCCATGGCCCCGCTCTCATCTCCAGCCTTCAACCCTTCCCTCCCACCTGGCTTCACCCATCACCTTCTAGCTAACCTCCGTCCCCTCCCTCCCACCTTTTCATTACGGTGTCTTCCCCCTTCCTTTCCAGTCCTGAAGGCGGGGGTCCTCAGCCTGAGACGTCGACTGTTTATTCACTTCCATCGAGTCTGCCTGACCTGCCAGTTTCCTCCAGTGTTTTGCTCAAAAGAATGAAGTCTGTTCCCTTGAGTGCCGATGGCATTCGCGTAAATCCTCTCTGCACCCTTTCCGGCTTAACGACACCGTTCCTGTAGCAAGGTTACCAAAACTGTACATGACACACCAGGTGCAGCCTCACTAACACCTTGTATCACTGCAGCATAACGTCCCGACTCCCACACTCGGTGCCCTGACTAATGAAGGCCAAGGTGCCAAACGCCTCCTTTACCACCTTACCTACCCGTGACGACAACGTCAGGAAACTACGTGCTTGCACTGCTAAAAGGAGCTTCAGTTGGAGAACACCCCCTTGGAAGACTTTTGAAACTCAGTCACCAAAAAAAGTCAACTTGTGTCAAGGACGACATCTGTGATATAGATCTGTAAAAAGAACAGGTGGCTCACAGACGGCAAAGTTCCTGGTGTTATGTAAAGTGAGACGTTTTAGCACCAACATCCCTCGGATCAACATTGCAAATTTGGGCCCAATTTTAACCCCGGCTGCCTAGTAGAATCATAATGTGTCGGCACGTCACTCTCCCGCTGTGATACCGATTGATGGACTGCTGTTTTAGCAATGGGGACGAGGCCAGCTTTGATGGGGCCGGATATAGTGGGATCTGTACCTTGGTGTGAAAGGTCACGTGTTGGTGTATGTGTGTGGGGCAGACAGATAGGGGCTTCACAGGGGCAAAGCAGAATAGTAGCCTGCCTTTCAACACCAGAAATCCGACCGCTGGCGCCATTTGCGTAGAGTTTGCACAATGACCTGTGAATGTTTGGGCTTCCCCGTGGTCACGTACCACAACCCAAAGATGTGCAGGTCGGTGGGTTAAATATCTGCTGTAGCTTGCCTCCGGCATGTGAGTGAGTGGCAGAAACTCCGGGGAGTTAGACCACTGCATCATAAAACGTAGAAGCAGAATTCGGCCCATCATACCTGCTCCACCATTTGATCATGGATGATTATCTTCCCCATTTTCCTGCCTTCTCCCCATAACCTTTAGTGCCCTGACTATCAAACTCCAGTCTACATATACCCAATGACTTGGCTTCCACAGCTGTCTATGACAATGAATTCCACAGATTCACCACCACCAGGCTAAAGAAATCCCTGCTCATCCCTGTTCTAACTGTTCCTAGGCTCCCCCACAACAGGAAACCTCCTCTCCACGTCCACTCTAGACCTTTCAGTATTTGCTAGGTATCAATAAGATGCCCTCTCCTTCTTCTAAACTCCAGCAAGTCCAGGCCCAGAGTCATAACGAGAGTGTGAGGAGAATAAAACTAGTCAGGGTAAGAGTAACGTAAGTGCACGGTTGAGGGCCAGTATGGACTCAATGGGCAGAAAGGCCTGCCTCTGTGTTGTATCTCTGCGTGGCTCCACCTCGTGAAGCCCATTCCATCAGGGAGAAGGTTCAGGAGCCTGAAGGCTCACACGCAACATTTCAAAAACAGTTTCTTCCTCCCCGCCATCAGATTTCTGAATGGCCCATTAATCTGTGAATGCTGCCTCATCACTCATCCTTTACTCAGTTAATTCTGTAATTTATATTAAATTTTATGTCTTGCACTGTACCACTACTACAAAACAACAATTTTCTTGACATATATCATCAGTGCCAATAAATCTTGGCAATACTTCCTAAATGCTGGAGGAACTCAGCAGTTCAGGTAGCATCCATGGAGAAGAATTTGCAGTTGACTTTCTGGGCTGAGACCCTACTAGAATGGACAGAGGCAGCAGCCAGAATAAGAAGAGGGGTGGGGGGGGCGATGGAAAGGAATACAAGCTGGCACATGATCTTATTCTGGCCTCTGCACCCCCGCCCCCACCTTTCTAGTCCTGACAGAGGGTGTCAGTGTGAAACCTCAACCACTTGTTCTTCTCCACAGATGCTGCCTGTCCTGCTGAGCTCCTTCTGCATTTTGTGCGTGTGTCAGCAGTATCTCTTGTGCTTTCACTAGAGACCAGAGAGTAGAACATATAAAAGCTACTTCGTAGGAAGTTTCACAGATCAAATGACCTAGTTCTGAAGCTGCCCACGCTCCTTGGAGATCCCTGGGATAGCCCTCTCTCCTTCATTGGCCCATGCTCGCCGTTATTTAAGGTTGAATGAATGGAGGCTGTGTTTAATGAATGTCAAAGTTTCATTCAAGATTATGAAGCCATAGTTTTAAAATGAACAGCAGCAATGGGTCGGGTTAAAGTCCACTGAGTCTCATTCTCTCTCCATTTCCAATTGTTCAAACTCATCACTGAATTCATTCATGATCTATAAGACAATGTGGTGTTGGGTGATAAAGAGGACATATTTTTCAGCTTTCTTTGTAATTGGTTTGTCCTTGTCCCTCAGGGAACAAAACAAGCTATCAATCGCAGGGCTTTGAGCCGACTTAAAGACTGGCCCTGGATTAGAAAATTGCAATGACTGTGCCTTTCTCAATTACTAATTAACTAAATTTCATGGATGAACCAGACTGCAGAAGCATTTAGGGGCGAGGCTTGAGCAGATGTCCTTGGTCAGTCTCACTAAGCTTCCCCCGTCCCTCAGCTTCCTCAGAACCCTGGCTGATGCCTGTTGAGTCCACAAACAATCTGAACCATTCCACCCTCCAAGCAGCTACTGCAAGGATCTTGTAAGCCAATCATTGAGTATTCAAGGAAGCTTTTGTCAGCTGTGCTTGCCTTCGGAAACAAGACTTCATCCCACTATGGTCCTGCTGACTTCAGAGTTCCCCAATCTCCTGGGCAGGTCCATGAATAGGACCTCTATGTACAGGAAACCTCCACACACTTATTGGAGATCCCAGTCCTGCCCTACCACAGGTTTTCTTTTACAAATCTCGGGGGGAGTGGGGAGGTTGTGGAACGGAGGAAATAATGGGAGCCAGAAGAAGGCTGAAAGACACTCAATCTACAATCCTTCATTTTGTCAGGATGGCTGCTATTCCATAAGACCGAAAGACATAGAGTAGAATTAGGCCATTTGGCCCATTGAGTTTGTTCTGCCATTGCATCATGGCTGATTTATTATCCGTGCCCAATCTCCTGCCGTCTCCCTATAACCTCTGATACCCTTACTAATCAAGAACCTATCAACCTCTGCTTTAAATATACCCAATGACTTGACCTCCAAGCAAGGAATTCCACTGATGCTTCATCCTCTGGCTAAAGAAATTCCCCCTCATCTCTCTTCTAAAGGATGTCCTTGTACTCTGAGGTCCTCTCGTCCCACTTTAGGAAACAATCTCTCTACATCCACTCTATCTCGGCTTTAATAGTCAAGAGGTTTCAGTGAGAACCCCTCCCCGTTGACCCCAGCTCAGAGTCGTCAAACGCTCCTCATACATTAAACCTGTTGTTATCAGACTCCAGAAATGGAGTTTCGTACAATAAGGTGGAAAATGTAACATCACCATCTCTCTTTTCTGATCAATCAACTACTTTCTGAATGTATCCTGAATAAAATCCACTATTCTGGGTCCTTATTTTTTTCTGTAATATAGGTTCATCCCTGGACTTTCTCCAAAGGCACATTACTCTGTATTCTGTTATCGTTTTACCTTGTTCTACCTCGATGCATTGTGTAATGATTTGATCTGCATGAACAGAATGCAAGACAAGTTTTTCAATGTATCCTGGTACATATGACGATAATAAATGATCCCAGTATCAATAAATTACTGGTCTAGAACCTCCCCTGGTCTTCCCCAGCTGAGACACACTTGCGTGCCATTCATAAACACAAGAGATTCTGCAGATGCTGGAAATCCAGAGCAACTCACACAAAAATCGCTGGAGGAACTCAGCAGGTCAGGCAACCTCTATGGAGAGGATTAAACAGATGACTTTTCCGGCCAAGAACCTTCATCAGGACAAATGAAGGGTTTCGGCCCCAAACAATGACTGTTTATTCCTCTCCATAGATGTTGCCTGGCCTGCTGAGTTAAAGTTTTCGTTTAGTAAAGTTAAAGTTAAAGTTTTAGCACATTTTATGCAGGCATCTGTGCGTTGGATACCTCAACTCATTGGGGATGCTTTCTCCTCCTGTTTCTGCAATGTGGACCCACTGCGGAGAACTAACAATCGTGAAGCAGTACTGAGGGTGTTGAAGGTACAATAAGCCAAGGGGTCCTCTGCCCTCTCAGGATCTCATGACATTATTGTATGCAATTCTGGTCACCCCATTATTCAAAGGACACTGATGGGTCGGAGATAGTGCAGAAGAGATTCAGCAGGGAGCTGCCTGGTTTAGAGGCTATGATTGACAATGAGAGGTTGGACAAAAAATGGGTTGTTTTCTCCGGAGAAAACAAAAAATTTTCTAACAGAAAATGTTAGAAACTCATCAGGGAGAGGAGGATAGAGTAGGCAGTCTGAATCCTTTATCCCAAGGTAGAGACGTGATGAGGGTAATGCGATGGCTAGCAATCAGGGTTCAATTCCTGCCACTGTCTGTAAGGAGCTTGTTCATTTTTGCTATGACCACGTGGATTTCCTCCAGGTGCTCCGGTTTCCTCCCACAGTCCAAAAAGTACGGTTAGGGTTAGTAACTTGTGGGCATGTTACATTGGCGCTTTAAGACTGGCAGCACTTGCAGGCTGCCCAGTATAATCCTCACTGAGTTGATTTGACGTCATCAGATATTTCACGGTATGTTTTAATCTACTGTGTTTGTAACAAATAAAGCAAATTATTATATCTTAAACTTTATTTAAGGTGAAAGGGGGTAACTTCAAAGGAGATGTGCAGGGCAAGTTTTTACTTACACTGAGAGTGGTTGGTTCCTGGATCATAGAACCACAGAACCACAGAACACTACAGCACAGTACAGGCCCTTCAGCCCTCCATGTTGTGCTGACCCATATCCTTAAAAAAAAGTACTAAACCCACACTACCCCATAACCTTCCATTTTTCTTTCATCCATGTGCCTGTCCAAGAGGCTCTTAAATACCCCTAATGTTTTAGCCTCCACCACCATCCCTGGCAAGTCACTCCAGGCACTCACAGCCCTCTGTGTAAAAAACTTACCCCTGATGTTTCCCCTAAACTTCCCTCCCCTAATTTTGTACATATGCCCTCTGGTGTTGCTATTGGTGCCCTGGGAAACAGGTACTGACTATCCACCCTATCTATGCCTCTCAGAATCTTGTAGACCTCTATCAAGTCCCCTCTCATTCTTCTACGCTCCGAAGAGAAAAGTCCCAGTTCTGCTATCCTTGCTTCATATGAGTTGTTCTCTAAACCAGGCAACATCCTGATAAATCTCCTCTGCACCCTCTCCATATTCTTCCGATAATGAGCTGACCAGAATTAAACACAATACTCTAAGTGTCAAGGTAGGATCAAGTGGTGCTGGTTGGGGGCAAATACAGTAGAGGTGTTCAATATACTGTTAGACAGACACATGAATATATGGGAACTGGAGAGATACTGATCATGTGCGGGCAGAAGGAATTAGAATAATTCCTAACAAGAAACAAGGGGAGTTGAGTATAGGAGCAAAGAGGTCCTTCTGCAGTCGTACAGGGCCCTGGTGAGACCCTACCTGGAGTATTGTATTCAGTTTTGGTCTCCAAATTTGAGGAAGGACATTCTTGCTATTGAGAAAGTGCAGCGTAGGTTCACGAGGTTAATTCCCAGAATGGCAGGACTGTCGTATGTTGAAAGATTGGAGTGACTGGGCTTGTATACACTGGAATTTAGAAGGATGAGAGGGGATCTGATTGAAACATATAAGATTATTAAAGGATTGGACACGTTAGAGGCAGGAAGCATGTTCCCGATGTTGGAGGGGGTGGTCCAGAACCAGAGGCCACAGTTTAAGAATAAGGTGTAGACCATTTAGAACGAAGTTGAGGAAAAACTTTTTCACCCAGAGAGTTGTGGATCTGTGGAATGCTCTGCCTCAGAAGGCAGTGGAAGGCCAATTCTCTGGATGCTTTCAAGAAAGAGTTAGATAGAGCTCTTAAAGATAGTGGAGTCAGGGGATGTGGGGAGAAGGCAGGAACGGGGTACTGATTGTGGATGATCAACCATGATCACATTGAATGGCGGTGCTGGCCGAAAGGGCTGAATGGCCTACTCCTGCACCTATTGTCTATAATTCAGCATATGTTCAGTAAAGACATCCTGGGTTGAAGGGCCTGCTCCTGTGTCTGTGTTCCGAGTTCTGTGTCCTATGATTTTAAAGTGGAAAAAAGTTTATCTCCCCCGACATTCAACTGTTGTTCCTCTCTTGTCCCTGGCTGCAGGAAGGATGTCAAAACATAGTGGATTTCTAACAGCACCAGTAATTCAGAAACCTGAATCGAGAACAATGAGATTGAGTCCTCCGGGGGAATTTTAATTCAATCAATTAAATTGAATTGGATTTGGAAAGAAAAATGGCAGTCATTAAGCCAGCAGATTGGTGTAAAAGTCTGACTGATTTTCATCGGGGGAAGAAACCAATTCTCCATCCTTGGACAGTCCTAATTGCAGGGTAACTCTGTCGTGGCCTATTTCTCCATGTAAGGAGGAACCAACCACCTCGGACTGAGGCTGGAGGAAACTTCTGTCTGCAGAAAGCTCCGGAGTTCTCTACACTATTGAAGGCTGCAGATGCGTGGTTCCAGGGTACACTCAAGGCTGCGACTGAGAGGTTGTCGAGTCATAGAGCAGAGAAGCAACCCCTCCAGCCCATCTAGTCCAAAACGAACCATTATCCTGTCCAGTCCCATTGACCCTCACCTGGATCATAGACCCTCCATACCCCTCCCATCCATGTACTTATCCAAATTTCACTTAAATGTTGAATCAAACATGCTCGATCCACATCTCAAGCGAAGAAGGTCACCCTCACGTTTCCCTTAAACATTTCACCTCTCACCCCTAACTCATGACCTCTAGTTCTAGTCTCACCTAATCTGGAAAAAGCATGTTTTCACTTACCCTATCTATGCCCCGCATAATTTTGCATATCTTTGTCAAATCTCACCTCGTTCTCCTATACTGCAGGAATAAAGTTCTAACCGATTCGAGCTTTCCCTATAACTTAGGTCATCAAGAGAAGACAACATCTTGTAAATTTTTCTCTATGCTATTTTAATCTTATTGATATTTTTTTCTGTCGGTAGATGATCAGAATTGCACACAATGCTCCAAATTTAGCCTGATCAGCATCTTATACAACTTCAACAAAACACTGCGATTTGTGAAACCTAAAGTAAGGACTGATTTGGGTGGGGAAGCAGGGAAGGAATAGGATCATATGAGAGGCAGAGTAGACCCAATGATCCTGATCAAGGCAACACAAACAAAATCTTTGAGGAACTCAGCAGGCCAGGCAGCATCTCTCGAGACCGATAAGCAGTGAACATTTTGGGATGAGTACCTTCACCAGGTCTGGAAGGGAAGGGGGAAGAAGCCAGAATAAGACAGTGGAAGGAAGGGAAGGTGTACAGTTTGGCACGTGATAGGCGAGGCTCGGTGAAAGGGAAAGTGGGTGGGTGGGGAGGGAGAATGAGGTCAGAAGCTAGGAGGTGATAAGTGGACGAGTTACTCAACCTCTGCCTTGTGTGGGCTGCTCTGGATTTCCAGGATCTGCACAGTGTCGGTGGCCCAAGTCACCCGCTCCTGCCTTTGTTCCCCGTGCTCCCCTCTAAAGGGAACATCTGAACATTTACTTCTGAAGCGGTTCCTCGGGGCAGAGGACAACTTGCTTCTGCGGAGTAGAAGATGTGTCCAGATTTCCCAGCTGCTCCACCCTCCATCTCACAGAGAGATCACGTTTCCACACCCTCTTCCCGTCAGATTCTCTGATTGGGGAGACCTGAGAGGTACCTTCTCACCCAGAGGGTACTGAGTACCAGAAATGAGCTGCCAAGGGAGGCAGAGGGAGTGGGTATCGTCGCAACATTTAAGAGGCCTGTGGGGAGGTTCATGGAGTGGAGGGGATTGGGGGGTTATGGGCTGAACGTGAGCAGGGTTGATGACGTGGTCAGTATGGACATGTGGGGCCAAAGGGCTAGTTTCTGCCACTCTACTCTGCATTCTGTTATTGTTTTTAATGTACTGACATAACCAGCTGCAGGATTCACACCACCAGGTTCAGGGACAATTAATGCCCCCCAACAATCAGGATCTTGAACCAAAAGAGATAACTTCACGTCACATCATTGAAATATTCCCACAACCTATGGTCTCACTTTCAGGGTCTCCTCATTTCAGGTTCTTAATGTTTATTACTTATTTATTCATCATTATTATTTATTTCTTTTCATATGTGCACAGTTTGTTGTCTTTTGCACACTGGTTGAACACTCAAGTTATTGCAGTCTTTCATTGATTATGTTATGGTTATTATTCTATAGATTTATTGAGTATGCCCATAAGAAAATGGATCTGAGGGTTATATATACTGACGTACAGTATATGTATGATAATAAATTTACTTTGAACGTAATGAAATGATGCCTATGGATGATGATGATAAATGGTTCTCCCTGTACCTCAGTACAAATGGCAATAATAAAATTATTTACCAACTAGTTTTACCTCTTCACTCATGCATCACCCTCGCTCAGACCTACACCTCCTAGCCCCCACCCACTGTTGTTCCTTCTCCCCTCCCCTCTCTAACTCTGCCGTTCTCGGGGGGGGGGGGTTCAGAGAAACGCCGCAGATGGCTTGTCAGCTCAGCCAGTTCCATCGCGGGCTCTCCACGTACAGCAGCGTAAAAGGGCATTCATCCATTGGCCAGCCCCAGCAGAACGCTTCGAGCCAAGCCACTTCTTCAACCCCGATTGACCCTAACCTAATCACAGGATAATTTACAATGACCAATTCACCTGTCCAGTGATCTTTAAACTGTGGAGGAAACGGGGAGACCTGGAAAGAACCCGCGCATTCCACAGGGAGGATGTTCAGATTCCTTACAGAACGCCATCTGAATTGAACTTCGAATTCTGCAATGCCCCATCGCACTAACCGCTACGCTACTGTGGCATCCAGTTCAGGCCAGTGGCGATACACTCAGTAGCTATTCTATTATGCTCAGCCTGCACCTGCTCAATAATGCAACTCTCTAATCAGCCAATCACGCGGCAGCAACTCAATGCAGACACGGTCAATTGTCCAGACCAAACGTCAAAGTGGGGAGGAAATGTGATCTAAGCAACTGACAGGAGAATGACTGTTGGTGCCAGACGGATTGGTTTGAGAAACTCAGAAACTGCCGATCTCCTGGAATTTTCACGCACTCTGAAGTTTACAGTGAATGGAGTGAAAAACAAAAAAAAATGGCATCAGGTGAGTGACAGTTTTGTGGTCGACAGTGAGAGAGGTCGGAGGAGAATGGCCAGACTGGTTCAAGCTGACAGGAAGGTGACGATAACTCTAATAACCACAGATTACAACAGTGGTGGGCAGAGGAGCATCTCTGGATGCACAACATGTCGAACCTTCAAGTGGATGGGGTGCAGCAGCAGAGGACCACAAACGTTGAGGAGTCTTTTGAGTTTGAGGAGACTTGCTATGTCACCAAAGGCTCCAGCAGAGGTTCTGTGGAGAGCATTCCGAGCGGTTGCATCACCGACTGGAATGGAGGGGCCACTGCACAGGACCGGAAAAAGCTCCAGAGAGCTGTCGACTCGGTCAACTCCACCATGGGCACCAGCCTCCCCACCATCCAGAACGTCTTCAAAAGGCGATTGCTCAGGAAGACCACTTCCATCACTAAGGATCCCCACCACTCAGGACATGCCCTCTTCTCACTACTCCCCACAGGGCGGAGGTACAGGAGGCTGAAGACTCACACTCAACACTCTAGGAACAGCTTCGTCCTCTCTGACATCAGATTTCTGAATGGACAATGAACCCAGGAACACACCCTCACTAAGTTTTCTTTTATCTCCTTTTGCCTGCACTACTTATATATACACATACAAACACAGTATATACATATGTATACACCCTACACACATATTATAGATATAAACATATATGCACACACACAAACACACACACACATATATATATATCTCTTTTGTATGGATTATTATATATATTTCCTAGATATTTCTTATTGTAATTGATAGTACATTTTAAGTATTAGAGAGTACTGCTGCCTCAAATAAAAACAAATGTCACAGCATATGTCAGTGATAATAACCTAATTTTGATCTTGATTCCCTTATGTACGCACATCTTACCCCAGCCCTACCCTACAGTTCATTGTACTGACTATGTGTAAATACCACCCACTCTCCCACCATCCCTGACAAAACTGGCCAGTCATTCAGCCCTTCCAAGGGCTATCACAGGCATAATGGGCGGAATGGCCTCTGTCCCACGTGGTGGGAGGCCAGGGGAGTTGGGGGGTGTGGATGTTGATGGGGGGGTACTGGGAGGCAGTGGCTGATGTTACCTGTCTCGATGTGGCGTGTGCGGTCCCGGTCCCGGAGGAGGTAGGAGAACTCGATGCACTTCTCGTTGTTGTGATTGCCCCGGACGCTGAAGCAGAGCTCATTGACCAGCGCCAGTGCATTGCGGCACAGCTCTTCCTCCCCGTCGCCCGACATCTCGGCACAGCATCACACAAACGACGGGCGGGCAGATGGCGAGGGCAGGGAGGTGGGGCTGGAATCCCGGTGGAAAGTCAACTTGGAGGCTACCCCTAGCTCTAACAAGGGGCAACAGCACTGTTCTCTCCAGGCCTTCCAAAAGCCTGGACTGAGAGAGGTGGGCCTTGCCGGGCAAATCCCAACCTTTGGTCCTCAGCTGGTGAGTCCGTGATCTTCCACTTGGGAGAGGAGGCACCTTGTTGGATCTGAATTCTGGTATAATTCTTCCGGGACTTCGGGCAAGCCGCGAGCCAGCGAACGAGATCCAAACTGTTCCGCCACCAACCCCGGACTCGGACCGGGCTGGAAGTCATCCACCCTTCGCTCCGTCAGGTTTCGTGCTGGGCTTGGTGTTCCTGGTGGGAGGGTTTAGCGGCTGGGCGAGGGATCGGGAGCAGACCCCCCCGTTATCCGGCGGATCTGGGGAACCTCGTTGCTGTGAACTGGCCAGTCCAGGCCCTTCTCATGGTCTTGTCAAAGCTGGGACGATGGCAACGACACGGCAGTGTGAAACCCTGCTGCTTTTCCTATTCCACGGAAGAGAAAGAGCGGAGACATTGAGCACTGCTTACAGTGGAGTAGGCATCAATAATTCCAAAGTCTCTGGCAAGACTCCCTTTAATTTCTGTTTCCATTGATTTCTCATGGAAGAAGTGGCGTACTTAGAGGGATGACAAATCTCTCTCGCAGTTAGAAGTCATTCTGAAGGTTGGTGATCTACTTCTCAGGCTGCAAGGCAAAGTGAGACTCATGAGAAGCCGTGTGGAGGGAGGATGTTATCACATAACACCGAGCTCCCAAATATATCCCCACCCACCTACAAGCAGCATTTATGCAGAACGTCCAAAAGTAGCGAGACAGACAAGGCCGATTCTCTGAGCTGGGAGCGAGGGGAAGGAGCACAGTTTAAGAGCCGAGAAAGAGCCCCAGGAAACTTACCATGAGTTTGGCCCTTCCACAGAGCGTGTACCTCTGTGCCCCCCCTCCCCCCAGATTTTCCCCCCCGCTTCCGGTTTTCTGTCTTCACAGTTTTTAGAACACAGCACAGTACACATCCTTCAGCCCACCACGTTCTGCCATCCTTTCCACCTGCTCCAAGATCAATCTAACACCTCTCTTCTACTTAGCCCTCTCTTTCTCTGTCATCCATGTGCCAATCCAGGAGTCTGCTTTCTGTCTTCTCTCTCTCCTCGCCTTACTTTCTGCCATCTCAATCCACTTTGGTCAAGTCTTTACCTCTCCTCTTACCCCTCCACCTCTCTACCCCTCTCTCCCCTTCTCCCCACCCCTTTATATCTTCTTCCTTTATCCTTCCCTCTCCATCTCCCTCCATTCCTCTCACTCTCCTTCCCGTTCCTCTGAAGCCTGAAGACACACTCTCAATGATTTAGGAATAACTTCTTCCCCTCTGTCATTGGATTTCTGAATGGACATTGAACCCATGGACACGACCTCACTACTTTTTCCCTCTCGTTTTGCACCACTTATTTAACTTTCTTGGTACGTTTATATTTCTTACTGTAATTTACAGATTTTATTACTTATTGCATTGTGCTGCTGCTGCATAACAACAAATTTTATGACATATTCCAATGATTCTGTTTCCAATTCTCCCCCTCCCCACTCTTGGTCCTGTACTTCCCAACATCTTGCTGTCTGCAATCTCCATCTACTGTCATGTCCTTCCCTCTCCCTCCTCTTCCTGTCCACCTCCCTATCTCTCTCTCAAGCCTTTTAACCTCCATTTCCCTTCTTACCCCTCCTTCTTTCACCCCTCTCTCAGAGCAAGAAATGTTGACCATTCAGTCCCTTGAGTCTCTTCCAACATTCAGTTGATGCCTGCTTGAACTTTGGCCCCATCTGTACTTTGCGCCTATCCCCATCACCCCATCTACATCTCCATCTTGAATATATTCACTGCTGGCCCCCATACTCGCAACCCCCCAGGAGAAAAAAGTCCTCTTCTGCGCTGTATGCAATGGGTTATGACGTGCTCATTCTCTCCTTTTCTCCTTTGCTTACGTTGTCCCTCCTCTCCGTGCCTTTCTAATTTCTTGTTAAGTCTGTTAACCCTCTCTTCTCATGGCAGCGTGGCGCAGTAGTGTAGCAGCTAACATAACGATTCACAGTGCCAGCAATCGGGGTTCAATCCCTGCCGCCTACTGTGAGGAGTTTGCATGTTCTCCCTGTGAACGTGCCGGTTTCCCACAGGTGCTCCGGTTCCCTCCCACAGTCCGAAGACACACAGGTCAGTGAGGGCTGGTAACTTGTCGGCACCAGAATATGGTGACGCTTGAGGGATGACCCCAGCATGGTAGCGCAACAATTAGCATAACTTTATTGGAGCCGCAGCGATCGGGGTTTAATTCCCGTCTTGTCTGTGAGGAGTTTGTATGCTCTCTCCGTGATCGTGTTCAAAGTTCAAAGTAAGTTTATTATCAAAGTACATCTATGTCACCACATACAACCCCGAGATTCATTTCTTTGTGGGCATAATCAATAAATCCATGATAGAATAATAGCTATAATAGAATCAATGAAAGACTGCACCGACTTGGATGTTCAACCAGTGTGTAAAAGACAACAAAGTGTGCAAATACAAACAGAAAGAAATAATAATAATAATAAATAAACAATACATATCGAAAACTTGAGATGAAGAATCCTTGAAAGTGAGTCCTTAGATTGTGGGAACATTTCAACGTTGGGACAAGTAAAGTTACCCCCTTTGGTTCACGAGCCCGTTAACTGTTCCTCAACCTGGTGGTGTGGTTGCTGAGGCTCCTGTGCCTTCCTCCTGATGGCTGCAGCAAGAAGGGACAATGTCCTGGGCGGTGGGGATTGACACAAGAATGTCTTGTGTCAATGTGCTCAATAGTGGGGAGGGTTTTACCCATGATGGACTGTTTCCACTACTTAGAAACATAGAAAACCTACGGCACAATACAGGCCCTTCGGCCCACAAAACTGTGCCGAACATGTTCCTACCTGAGCTACCACCTAGGGTTACCCTTAGCCCTCTATTTTTCTGAGCTCCATGTACCTGTCCAGGAGTCTCTTAAAAGACCCTATTGTATCCGCCTCCACCACCGTTACCGGCAGCCCATTCCATGCACTCACCACTCTCTGTGAAAAAGCATCTCCTCTGTATCTACTTCCAAGCACCTTAAAACCCTGCCCTCTCGTGCTAGCCATTTCAGCCCTGGGATAAAGCTTCTGATTATCTATACAATCTGTGCCTCTGGCCATCTTATCCTACCTTTTGTGGGATTTTCCATTCAAAGGAATTGGTGTTTCCATACCAGGCTGGGACAGTCAATATACTCTCCACTCCTCCTCGGTAAAAGTTTGTCAAGGTTTTAGATGTCGTGCCAAATCTTCGCGGAGTCCTAAGGAAGTAGAGGTGCTGTCGTGCTTTCTTCACAATCACACTGACGTGCCAATGTAGCATGCCCACAATTCACTAATCGTTACCATTCTTTGGAATATGGCAGGAAACCAGGCACCCAGGGGGGAACATCCAGCACATTAGTGCAAATATGAAGAAAGCAGGAGTGACAAATTAACATATTAACCAGTATGCCACATGTGGATTAATTTGTCATGTGTATTGTTCTGTGAGTGTTAAATAGATACGTCGTGGCTTGTTCAATCGGAAGGGCCTGATCCAAACTGTATCTCCAAATAAATGAACAAACAAATAAATAAATAAAAAGAAAATACACCCCATTCCTGTTTTAAAATAACAAAGCTGCTCGCCTCCTGTTAACTCTAGCAGGGATTCCATCACAGCTCAGCCATTCCCAAGCATTCATTCCCAAGCCCGAGGATCCCAATGACCATCCATTTCAACTCTAGCAGCAGAGGTTTGGTGGGTTAGCTGGCCACAGGGTGCGTGGTAAAATGGGAGGAAGAGAGTCGGGAGGTGTGGTGGGAAGGTGGGGATTGCTGTAGACAGTAGCCAAGGGGCCTGTTTCCTTCCATGAATTTGTGACACTGTTTTAATCTCCTCTGCATTCCCATTCTGATGTGCTGGCCGTGGCCTTCTCTACTGCCACAATGAGGCCATCGTCAAGCTGGCAGAGCAGTACCTCATAACCGTTTTGGGTAGCCTCCAACCTGATGGCATTTGCATCGAGTTCTCTAGTTCTGGGAATTTCTTCCCCCTCCTCACTCTCCCTTCTTCTATCCCACATTCTGGCCCCCATCTTGCCCGTTCTCAAATTTTCAAAGGAAAGATTAATGCGAACATTACTGAAGCACGTAAGAGATTTGTAGATTTTTTTTTACAGGCACCTGCCCATCACCTCCCTGTGGAGACCCTCTGCCTTCCCTTTCTCCCATGGTCCGCTCTCCTCTCCTATCAGATTACATCTTCCTCAGCCCTTCGATCTATCACCTCCCAGCTTCTCACTCCATCCGCCCACCTTCCCTCTCCCCTGGTCTCACCTATCATCTGCCAGCTCACACTCCCAGCACCTTGGCATTCTGGCTTCCAATAGACAATAGACAATAGGTGCAGTAGACCATTCGGCCCCTCGAGTCTGCACCGCCATTCTGAGATCATGGCTGATCATTCACTATCACTTGAAATGCCGGCTGTTTACTCCCCTCCATAGACCTGCTGGCTTCCTCCAGCATTTTATCTCGTTGCTCTGGGATTCCAGAAACTGCAGAATCTCTTATGTTTATGATCTTGATTCATCCCCCTCCCCCCCCCCCAATTTGCAATCTCAATCTGGGCGAAGCATTAGAAGATGAAATCTAATCAAGATAAGTGCCAAATGATGCATTTTCAAAGGTCAAATAAGGACAAGATGTAAACAGTGAATGTTTGGCCGCAAAGGACTACTGAGGAACAGGGGCCCTTGATGGACACCAGAACTAAGAGTGCTTAAAGGTGGCTGAGTAGACAGATAGGGTGGTAAAGATAGGGCAGCACCATAGCTCAGTGCTTTACAACGCCAGAGATCGACATTCAGTTCCTGCCCGCTGTCTGTAAGGAATTTGCACGTTCTTACCGTGGCCACATTGTTTTCCTCCTGCCTTCCGAAGGCATGCAGGCCAGGCTTCGTAAGCTGCGGGCATTCTAGCTTGCCCCCCCCCCCAGACCATTCTTGGATTGTGTTGGTCGTTGACGCAGGTTATGCGCATCACTGTTATTTTAGGTTTTGATGTGACAACGATGCTAACTTAATCTTTACAGTGAATGGTGGCACTGAGGAGAATGCGGACTGTGGTGATCACAATGCTTGAAGAGGGAAGCACAGATCATCAGGGTGATATGAGGGTATAATACCTGGGTATTACGAGGGCAGGATAACGGAACGATGTGAGGGCTTCATGGCATCTTAAATTCTTTCCCCCAGGCAGTTAATCTAATCAACTATTCTCATTAACCCCCACCCCCTCTATCTATTACCTCAGTCACTGCACTGTAAACAATTTAAACCACTTTTTATAATACTGTAATACATTCTGATATTTATGTACAGTATTTATGCATATTTTATTGCAAATGTGTCCTTTAATCTCTCAATTAATTTTTATTAGTTCTTCATTCGTTGTTGAATGTTGATTTTTTTTGTCTCGTGCCATGCCCTGACCCACACACCACAGCAAATTCCAACTGCAGGTAAACGCATATGGTGGACGAAATCGATCCCTTCAGCAGCATCATGGGTCAGGATTGAACCCAATGGCTGGAGCCTTGAGACTGGTACTCTAACAGCAAGCCAGTTTTTAAAAACTGGCCTTATTCGACAGATGCACACTGGAACGTACAGTGACAATAGCCAAGGCCGTCCGTAGACTGCTGGGAGCAGCCTGCAAGAGTGACCGTGCTTCCGGTGCTGACAAAGCACGCCCACAGCTTGCTAACCCGAACCGCACGCCTTTGGGACGTGGAAGGAAGGCCAGACACTGGGAGGAAACCTACGTGGACACAGAGAGAAAGTACAAACGGCCTACAGGCTGCAGTGGGATCTAGCTTTCAATCCCTGGTGTGCAAAGCACTAATATGAACCGGGACATAACTGCACTGCCCTTTATGTGTCCAGAGTCACTTAGCCAGAGCATTAACAGAGGCAGATCCCTGACCCAGTGGGCTTTTGTGATTGGGACAATACATTACTTTAATTCAGGATTATTCTATTATACTGAATACATTACTGAGTAATGCATTACTTTGATTCAAGTAATTAAAGTTATACATTAATGTATTAGTGAAGTAAATCATTACTTTAATGCAAGATTATTTTATTAATTGGACTGAAGTAAATTTATGATCCAAGTACCTATATGTCACCAGATACTACCTCGAAATCAATTTTCTTAAAGCATTCACAGTGCAGCGGGGAAATGTAATAGCATCAACGGGAAACTCCACACAAACAATGTGCAAAAACTGTGCACAGACATCCACGTGGAAAAAGTGCAGGCTGACATTCCCGGGCAGAATAGAGGGAATGCTACACTGTGACACAGAACTGGGGGGGCGGGTGGGGGGGGGGGTTCTACACAATGTCACAGAACTGAAAGGGTTCTACACTGATGGACTGTGACATAAAACTGAGGGGGTGATACACTGACAGAGGTGGGACACTGTGACATAGAACTGAGGGGGTGATACACTGACAGAGGTGGGACACTGTGACATAGAACTGAGGGGGTGATACACTGACAGAGGTGGGACACTGTGACATAGAACTGAGGGGGTGATACACTGACAGAGGTGGGACACTGTGACATAAAACTGAGGGGGTGATCCACTGACAGAGGTGGGACACTGTGACATAGAACTGAGGGGGTGATACACTGACAGAAGTGGGACACTGTGACATAGAACTGAGGGGGTGATCCACTGACAGAGGTGGGACACTGTGACATAGAACTGAGGGGGTGATACACTGACAGAAGTGGGACACTGTGACATAGAACTGAGGGGGTGATACACTGACAGAGGTGGGACACTGTGACATAGAACTGAGGGGGTGATACACTGACAGAAGTGGGACACTGTGACATAGAACTGAGGGGGTGATACACTGACAGAGGTGGGACACTGTGACATAGAACTGAGGGGGTGATACACTGACAGAGGTGGGACACTGTGACATAGAACTGAGGGGGTGATACACTGACAGAGGTGGGACACTGTGACATAGAACTGAGGGGGTGATACACTGACAGAGGTGGGACACTGTGACATAAAACTGAGGGGGTGATACACTGACAGAGGTGGGACACTGTGACATAGAACTGAGGGGGTGATACACTGACAGAGGTGGGACACTGTGACATAGAACTGAGGGGGTGATACACTGACAGAGGTGGGACACTATGACATAGAACTGAGGGGGTGATCCACTGACAGAGGTGGGACACTATGACATAGAACTGAGGGGGTGATACACTGACAGAAGTGGGACACTGTGACATAGAACTGAGGGGGTGATACACTGACAGAGGTGGGACACTGTGACATAAAACTGAGGGGGTGATACACTGACAGAGGTGGGACACTGTGACATAGAACTGAGGGGGTGATACACTGACAGAGGTGGGACACTGTGACATAGAACTGAGGGGGTGATACACTGACAGAGGTGGGACACTGTGACATAGAACTGAGGGGGTGATACACTGACAGAGGTGGGACACTGTGACATAGAACTGAGGGGGTGATACACTGACAGAGGTGGGACACTGTGACATAGAACTGAGGGGGTGATCCACTGACAGAGGTGGGACACTGTGACATAGAACTGAGGGGGTGATACACTGACAGAGGTGGGACACTGTGACATAAAACTGAGGGGGTGATACACTGACAGAGGTGGGACACTGTGACATAGAACTGAGGGGGTGATCCACTGACAGAGGTGGGACACTGTGACATAAAACTGAGGGGGTGATACACTGACAGAGGTGGGACACTGTGACATAGAACTGAGGGGGTGATACACTGACAGAGGTGGGACACTGTGACATAAAACTGAGGGGGTGATACACTGACAGAGGTGGGACACTGTGACATAAAACTGAGGGGACACAACACACCAGAGCTGTGACACTGTAGCACAGAACTGCGGAGGTGAGACACTGACGGAGAACTGAAAGGGTGCTGCTCTGTGACACAGAACAATGGGGGGGGTGACACTGCAAGGCACCTCTGGTAGGGCAGCACCCCCTCAGTTCTGTGTCACAGTGTCTCACCTCTGGCAGTGCAGAACGTGTTCATTTCTGTGTCACAGTGTTAACACCTCTGGCAGTGTAGCACCCCCCTCTGTCCTGTGTCGCGGAGTGTAATACACAGTGACACGGAACAGAGGGGGTGCCACACTCTGATTCAGAACAGAGGGGCTGCTACACCGTGACACAGAGCTGAGCGGATGCCACACTGTGATACAGAACAGAGTTGTGCTACACGATGATACAGAACAGAGTTGTGCTACACGATAATACAGAACAGAGGGGTTGCTGCACGATAATACAGAACAGAGGGGTTGCTACACTGTAATGGTGAACAGGGGTTGACCTACTCTGTGCCACAGACCAGAGGGGGAGCTCCACTGTGATACAAAACCGAGGGGGTGCCACACTATAATACAGAAAAGAGGGTCTGCTACACTGTACACAGAACAGAGCGGGTGTCTTACTGTAATGCTGAAAGAGGGAACCTACTCTGTGCCACAGAACAGGGGGTGCCACACTGTGATACAGAAGAGGGGAATGCTACACTGTAATACAGAGCAGAGCGGGCACTGCAATGTAATACAGAACAGAGGAGTTGCCACAGTATGCCCCAGAAGAGAGGGGGTGCCAAACACACTGATACAGAACGGGGCATTGCTACACAGTGCCAAAGAACAGGGGGGGGCGACACACTGTGAATCTGAACAGAGGGGGTACCACACACTGATACAGAACATGGGATTCTAGTCTGTGCCACAGAATGGGGGGGGGGGTGACACACTGTAAATCTGAACAGAGGGGGTGCTACACTGTGACATAGAACGGCAGGGGGGGGATGCCACACGCTGATACAGAAGAGAGGGGGTGCCACACTGTGACACAGAACAGAGAGGAAACTCCACCATGATACACAACAGAGGGGTGCTACACAATAATACAGAAGAGAGGGGGTGCCACACTGTGATGCAAAGCAGAGGGGAATGCTACACTGTAATACAGAGCAGAGCAGGCACTGAAATATAATACAGGACAGAGGGGATGCAACACTGTGATACAGAATGGGGGGGGGGTCGACACTGTGATACAGAATGGGGGGGGGGTCGACACTGTGATACAGAATGGGGGGGGGGGTCGACACTGTGATACAGAATGGGGGGGGTCGACACTGTGATACAGAATGGGGGGGGGGTCGACACTGTGATACAGAATGGGGGGGGGGGGGTCGACACTGTGATACAGAATGGGGGGGGGTCGACACTGTGATACAGAATGGGGGTGGGGGTCGACACTGTGATACAGAATGGGGGTGGGGGTCGACACTGTGATACAGAATGGGGGGGGGGTCGACACTGTGATACAGAACAGGTGGGTACTACTCTTTGCCACAGAAGAGAGGGAGTGCCACATTGTGATACGAAACAGAAGGGGTGCCACTCTATAATACAGAACAGAGGGTGTGCCACACTGTAATACAGAATGGGGGGGGATGCCACATGATGATACCGAACAGAATGGGATGCCACACACTGATACACACATAAGGGGTGCTCCACTGTGATACAAAACAGAAGGGGTGCCACACACTGATACACACATAAGGGGTGCTCCACTGTGATACAAAACAGAAGGGGTGCCACACACTGATACACACATAAGGGGTGCTCCACTGTGATACAAAACAGAAGGGGTGCCACACACTGATACACACATAAGGGGTGCTCCACTGTGATACAAAACAGAAGGGGTGCCACACACTGATACACACATAAGGGGTGCTCCACTGTGATACAAAACAGAAGGGGTGCCACACACTGATACACACATAAGGGGTGCTCCACTGTGATACAAAACAGAAGGGGTGCCACACACTGATACACACATAAGGGGTGCTCCACTGTGATACAAAACAGAAGGGGTGCCACACACTGATACACACATAAGGGGTGCTCCACTGTGATACAAAACAGAAGGGGTGCCACACACTGATACACACATAAGGGGTGCTCCACTGTGATACAAAACAGAAGGGGTGCCACACACTGATACACACATAAGGGGTGCTCCACTGTGATACAAAACAGAAGGGGTGCCACACTATAATACAGAACAGAGGGGGTGCCACACACTGATGCTGACCAAGTTGCATGCCATCTTGGACAATGTCTCCCATCCACTCCATAATGTACTGGTTAGGCACAGGAGTACATTCAGCCAGAGACTCATTCCACCGAGATGTAACACTGAGCATCATAGGAAGTCATTCCTGCCTGTGGCCATCGAACTTTACAACTCCTCCCTCAGAGTGTCAGACGCCCTGAGCCAATAGTGGACTTATTTCCACTTGGCGTGGTTAACTTATCATTATTTAATTATTTATGGTTTTATATTGCTATATTTCTTCACTATTCTAGGTTGCTGCAGCTGTAATGAAACCCAATTTCCCTCGGGATCAATAAAGTATGTCTGTCTGTCTGTGTGATCCAGAACAGAGGGGTAATGCTAAATGGGAGGTCCTACTCTGTGCCACAACACAGAAGGGGTGCCACACTGTGATGCAGAACAGTGGGGAAACTACATTGTGATACCAAATAGAGGGGGTGCCACACACTGATACAGAACAGAGGGGGTGGTTACACTGTGTTGTAAAAGAGAGGAGGTGCTACACTGTAATAGAGAACGGAAGGTTTATGACACACACTGATACAGAACAGAGGGTGGGGGTGCTACACTGTGATACACAACAGAGTGTGCACCTGTATTCAGAACAGAGTGGGTGCCACACACTCTGTTCAAAACAGGGGGGGTGCCTCACTATAATACAGAAAAGACGGTGTGCTACACTGTGATACGGAATAGAGGGGATGCTACACTGTGATACAAAACAGAGGGGATGCCACACTATAATACAGAACAGAAGCAGTGCTACACTGTAGTTAGGAACAGAGGGGGTGCCATACTGTGACACAGAACAGAGGGGTGCTACACTGTAATTAGGAACAGAGGGGGTGATACATATTGATACAGAACAGAGGGGTGCTACACTGTAATTAGGAACAGAGGGGGTGATACATATTGATACAGAACAGAGGGGGTGCCATACTGTGACACAGAACAGAGGGGGTGCCACACTATAATACAGAACAGAAGCAGTGCTACACTGTAGTTAGGAACAGAGGGGGTGCCATACTGTGACACAGAACAGAGGGGTGCTACACTGTAATTAGGAACAGAGGGGGTGATACATATTGATACAGAACAGAGGGGTGCTACACTGTAATTAGGAACAGAGGGGGTGATACATATTGATACAGAACAGAGGGGGTGCCATACTGTGACACAGAACAGAGGGGTGCCACACTATAATACAGAACAGAAGCAGTGCTACACTGTAATTAGGAACAGAGGGGGTGATACATATTGATACAGAACAGAGGGGGTGCCATACTGTGACACAGAACAGAGGGGTGCCACACTATAATACAGAACAGAGGGGTGCTACACTGTAATTAGGAACAGAGGGGGTGATACATATTGATACAGAACAGAGGGGGTGCCATACTGTGACACAGAACAGAGGGGGTGCCACACTATAATACAGAACAGAAGCAGTGCTACACTGTAGTTAGGAACAGAGGGGGTGCCATACTGTGACACAGAACAGAGGGGTGCTACACTGTAATTAGGAACAGAGGGGGTGATACATATTGATACAGAACAGAGGGGTGCTACACTGTAATTAGGAACAGAGGGGGTGCCATACTGTGACACAGAACAGAGGGGTGCTACACTGTAATTAGGAACAGAGGGGGTGATACATATTGATACAGAACAGAGGGGTGCTACACTGTAATTAGGAACAGAGGGGGTGATACATATTGATACAGAACAGAGGGGTGCTACACTGTAATTAGGAACAGAGGGGGTGCCATACTGTGACACAGAACAGAGGGGTGCTACACTGTAATTAGGAACAGAGGGGGTGATACATATTGATACAGAACAGAGGGGTGCTACACTGTAATTAGGAACAGAGGGGGTGATACATATTGATACAGAACAGAGGGGGTGCCATACTGTGACACAGAACAGAGGGGTGCCACACTATAATACAGAACAGAAGCAGTGCTACACTGTAATTAGGAACAGAGGGGGTGATACATATTGATACAGAACAGAGGGGGTGCCGCACAGTGATATGGAATAGAGCGGGTGCCACACCTTGTTACAGGACAGAGGGGGTGCCTCTGTATTCAGAACACACTCTGTTCAAAACATGGGGGTCCTACTCTGTACCACAGAACAGAGGGGGTGCCACACTGTGATATGGAATAGAGGGGGTGCCACACATTGATACGGAACACAGGGGGTGTTACACTGTGATACACTACAGAGGGGGTGCTACACTGTAATACAGAACGAGGGTGGGGTGATGACATACACTGATACAAAACAAAGGGGTGCCACACTGTGATATGGAGTAGAGGGGGTGCCACACACTGATACGGAACAGAGTTGGGGTGCCACACTGTGATATGGAGTAGAGGGGGTGCCACACACTGATACGGAACAGAGTTGGGGTGCCACACTGTGATATGGAGTAGAGGGGGTGCCACACACTGATACGGAACAGAGTTGGGGTGCCACACTGTGATATGGAGTAGAGGGGGTGCCACACACTGATACGGAACAGAGTTGGGGTGCCACACTGTGATATGGAGTAGAGGGGGTGCCACACACTGATACAGAACAAAGGGGGTGCCACACTGTGATATGGAGTAGAGGGGGTGCCACAAACTGATACCGAACAGAGGGGCGCCTCTGTATTCAGAACAGAGTGTGGCACAGTCAAAGGAAATGCTTCTGTGCTGTTTCTCTGTATGATGTTATGACTAGTAGGATTTGAACTCACTTTTAGCAGCCATTTAACAACTACACCATCCCCATTCCCTGACAGAGTTCGGTGGGATATTTTGCGCGCCACTTCTCTGAATGGAGAAGGCCCAGAGGAGGTTCACGAGAATGATCCCGTGAATGAGAGAGTAGGTGTCTGAGGAGCGTTTGTATTCACTGGAGTTTAGAAGTGGGGAGAAACAGCTGCCTGGACTTTGATCCTGGAGGGGAGGGGACGAGATTAAGGGAGATGAAAGCTATCAAATACTGAAAGGCCTAGATGGAGTGGATGTGGAGAGGATGTTTCCAATAGCTGAAAGGTCTTGGACCAGAGGGCACAGCCTCAAAATACGAGGATGTCCCTTTAGAAAAGAGGTGAGGAGTAAATTTTTGAGCTGGAGAGAGGGAGAGGGAGAATAAATCAGGCACATTGGAATGGCAAAACAGACTCAATAAACCAACTCAGCTTCTCCAAAATACAGGCTAAGTCTCCTTCCCATACCTTACGTGCCACACACCTTCCTTCCCAATTCCTGTTGCCACCTTTGCCCCCATTTGAGGCCACTGTAGACGTCAGCTGTCCCTTAGAGGATTGAATGTAAGGTGCAGTCTGGCGCTCCAATGCAGCTCTGAAAGAGGTCCACGAAGCCAAAACCAAATGCCATGGCCCCGCCCAGAGTATTACTCTGAATGAGACATCTTTTCTCGACCCCCACCATAACGGGGAGGGAAAATCCCGGCGTTACAATTCTGACCACATCTCAAGCAAAGCACTCCACCGGCCGGAAAGCCCTTGAAATTATCTGTCGGAACTCACTCCCTTCACCCTTCCTCTATCTCTACACCTTCGCCCGGATTTACGTTTTCCTTTCTCTGCCATCTCCTCCCGTAGGGGGGATTAAAGTATCTCCCGCAGCCAAGAGTCAGGAGTCATTCTGCACTCCTGTGCCCGCTCAAACACAATCTGAGCTGTTTTCCCTGAAGTTCACTGAAGCAAGGAGACTTTAATTGCTTTTAACTGTTCTGTTTCTTTTCTCTCTCTCTCTCTCTCTTTCTTAAATATCAGCTCAGCTGCCTCTCAATCTTGTGCTCTGACGAAACTCAAACCAGGCTTAGCTCATTCGAGTGCAGTGACTGTTTCTGCATTGTATTTGGCCAAATGAGTCTGATTTCCCTTGGCGTTCTTATGTACAGAAACCTTAAGCCTTTTTCTTTCCAGCTCAGGCCTTTGTGATTTAGCTGAATGGAGCAGTCAGTATTTGCAATGCAGCACAGTCTATTTTTAAAAACGGTGCGAGGAACAAATTATCCCATTGCTTGCTGAAAATAGGTCTACACCTCTCCATCTCTCTCTCTATTTCCATAAGACATAGATTCTCATTGATTCTACAGTTTTCTTTGTTCTACTGTAAATGCCTGCAAGAAAATGAACCTAGGGTAACATACGGTGATAAATGTACATTGATCATAAGTTGCAAAGACTCAAAGTACATTTATTATCAAGGTACACAACCCTGAGACTTCCCACAGACATGAGACAAAGACATGAGACAAAGAAAGCCATGGAACCTGTTGACTTTGAACTTTGATCTCTGCCTTGGTGCGCGCGATCACGTCAGTGGGGAAGCCTCTGACTCTGCCATCGTGGAGTCTGCACATTCTCCATGTGACTGCCTGCCCTTCCCTTGGGTGCTCCGCTTTCCTCCCACAAATTTCAAAGTTCGAAAAGTGACTTTATTATCGTAGTGCGTGCACGTCACCATTTGCCACGCTGAGATCCGTTTTCTTGCGGGGAAAATCCGAGGAACTTAAAGAGTCAATGAAACACTGCGCCCAACCGGGTGGGCCATCGACCAACGTGCCAAAGACAACAAGCTGTGCAGATATGAAGGAAGAAAGGAAATAATAATAATAAATAAACAAGCAATAAATATGAAGAACATGAGATGAAGAGCCCTTGATAGTGAGTCCACAGGTTGGGGGAACAGTTCAGTGATGGGGTGAGTGAAGTTGAGTGAAGAACAGCCCAAAGGTATGCCGGTTGCGAGGTTAATTGCCCGCTGGACTTAGCGCCCAGCTTGTGAATGAGCGATGGAATCTGGGGCAGTTGATAAGACCACAAGGTACAGGAGCAGAGTTAGGCCATTCAGCCCATCATGTCTGCTCCACCATTCCATCATGGCTGATTTATTACCCCTCTCAACCCCAGGCACCTGCCTTCTCCTTGTAACTTTTCATGCCTTTACGAATCACGAAGCTCTGCCTTAAATATACCTAGTGACGTGGCCTCCACAGCTACCCGTGGCAGTGAATTGCAGAGATTCTCCTAAAGAAATTCCTCCTCATGTCTGTCCGTCTATTCTGAGGCTGTGCCCTCTGGTATTAAACTCCCCCACTCTAGGAAGCATCTTCTCCACGCCCATTTCTGGAGGATCACGCGCAAAACGCTGGAGGAACTCAGCAGGCCGGGCAGCGTCGGTGGAAAAAAGTCGACCTTTCATTCCGAAGACCTTCAGCAGGTCTCAGCCTAAAATGTCGACTGTACTTTCTCCCATGGACGCTGCCTGGCCTGCTGAGTTCCTCCAGCACTTTGTGTGTGCTGCTCAGATTTCCAGCATCTGCAGAGTTTCTCTTCTGTGCGATTAGAGGGCTTAGGTGAAGAAAAAGAGGTAAATTGGTTATTTGGATGTTTCGAAGCCCTGTGATAATACATCTGAATCTGACATGGTTAGGAAAGTGGATATGGACCGAAGGAGAGTTGGTCAGGTAGGCTAGTAGTTGGCATGACCGAAGTGCCTGCCCCAGTGCTGTATAGCTCTTGGACGAGCTGGCACGTATCGTTGGGTGGACGCCTCCAGTGCAGTTCCGAGGGAATCCAGCGCTGTGGAGAAAATCACTTTGCAAGCAGATGTAAACTGAGCTCCCTCCTGGTGTCCCAGGTTGCTGAACCTCAGTGTGAGGGTGGGTAGGGGACAGAGGGGAAAGAAGAGGAGCGAGAGGGGGTGAGAGGGGAGAATGGGGAGAGGGAGCGGGAGAGAGGACAGGGAAAGGGGAGAGAGGAAGAGAGGGAGAGAATTGGGGAGAGAGGGGAAGAGAGGGAGGGAGGGAGAGAGAGGGAGGAGAGGGAGGGAGGGGGAGGGAAGGGAAGGAGGGGGATTCCCAACTGTGTCTATATTTGCTAATGTTATCTTACATGGCTCCTTCATGGGCAAGTGTTTACAGATGTCTCCCAGATGTGTGATTGTATTTACAGGTGACACCCAGATGTGTGATTGTATTTATTGGTGTCTCCCAGATGTGTGATTGTATTTACAGGTGACACCCAGATGTGTGATTGAATTTATTGGTGTCTCCCAGATGTGTGATTGTATTTACAGGTGACACCAGATGTGTGATTGAATTTATTGGTGTCTCCCAGATGTGTGATTGTATTTACAGGTGACACCCAGATGTGTGATTGTATTTATTGGTGTCTCCCAGATGTGTGATTGTATTTACAGGTGACACCCAGATGTGTGATTGAATTTATTGGTGTCTCCCAGATGTGTGATTGTATTTACAGGTGACACCAGATGTGTGATTGTATTTATTGGTGTCTCCCAGATGTGTGATTGTATTTACAGGTGACACCAGATGTGTGATTGAATTTATTGGTGTCTCCCAGATGTGTGATTGTATTTACAGGTGATACCCAGATGTGTGCCTGTGTTTGCAGATAGCTCCCAGACGCATTCCAAGATTTTGAGATGGGTTCCAGATACAAGTCAATATTTAGCCACATCTGGGAGTGTATGCATGCCAGTACTTACAGTGGGCCCCAAAAGGTGAAATTATTTAGTGCCTGATATTTGTCAGTGTATACAATGGAGTAACAGATGTGTCCGTGTTTACAGACAGGTCCCAGATGTCAGTCAAAGCTTACAGGTGGGCCACAGCTCTATGTCAATATTGGCTGCAGAAGTGTGGATGTGACAATATTTTCTAAGTAGCACACTCAAAATGCCGGAGGAACGTAACAGGTCAGGCAACATCTATGGACGGGAATAAACCGTTGACAATTTGGGCCGAGACCCTTATTGCAACTGTGGAATGGAGTCATTTTCCTGGAGTTATTCAGCATGCAGACAGGCTCTTCAGCCCAACATTCATGCCAACTACTAGCCAACTTGAGTAAATCCCCATCTGCCTACATTTGGTGTATATCTCCCTAAACCTTCCCTGACCATGGATCTGTCCAAGTGGGAATCAATATTACAGTGGCCTGGATTTGGTGATGCTTAGTGTGGAATCACGCCGTTAAGTCAGCATTGTTGGTGGCCAGGAGTGGATCAGTATTTACGGGAGTGATCGTTGGAGGGAGTCGGCGTTCGCAGAGGTGACCACGTCAGGTTTGTGTTCACCGGGGCTATGGGCACATTAGTGCACACTCTAGCTAGTGGCCAGTGCGATGCTCTACATCGCCAGTTGTAAGATTGGAGCTTGATTCCAGCACTCGTACAGAGTTACAGAGACGTTCATGTACTGTTCTGCCCATACTCTCAGTTACAGAACCCTGTGGCCACGTGGGTTCCCTCCGTGTGCTCTGGTGTCCTCCCACAGTCCAAAGACGTACATCTCGGGTGACTACATCCTTGGCGTGCTATGTTTGAGATGGAAACATGGCGACACTTGCCCCCAGTACATCCTTGCTGATCTGATTTGACGCAAATGAGGCATTTCACTCCATGTTTCAATGCCCGTGTGACAACTAAAGGTAATCTTAATCTTCAGCCAGTTCCCAAGCATAAGAGTGTACAGGCGGAGGA